>NC_142707.1:60957484-61108128 GCF_055471065.1 Atractosteus spatula
TGCTCAGGACAAGGATAATACCCATTGAGAAACTAAGAGAATTAACACCCCAGTGTTAATTAGGTGCCCCACAATTTATTAACTCCTGTCAATGTTTCAGAATAAGCTGGAATAAGATATAGTGGCAGAAATAATATTAAGAACATATTTCGCGATGGTGGTACGTTGGTTAGCATCTCTGTCTTGGGACCCGCGGTTCAAATTCCGGGGTGCTTTCTGCTGGAGTTTGTGTGTTCTTCCAGTGTTCGCATGGATTTCTGCTAGTAACAGAAACATTTGCATTTTTACTTTTTAATGTAATATCCCTTAACATGTATTGTCAAAAAACATTTAGAAGCTTTAAAGAAAACAAAAGATACATTTAATAAAACTTCCGATAACATGGTGATTTACTTTATTTTTATTATTCAAATAGTATAACTTACATGCTGTCTGCAAAGCAGGGAAAGCCAATGGTTTCTGTATTATTCTAAATTGCTGTCATTTTGCATTTAAAAATCTGTCATTTATAATCAAAAGTTCTATTTCTTATCTAAGAAATTGTGATATGTTTTATTTTAAGGAGAAAATCTTTTTTAAAATGCTTTGCTGCGATGGATGGAACTGTTAACACCCTACTGTTAACACCCTAATTACACTTACCATTAAATCATTTTATTATATTTGTTTTACATTTGTACTTTCCAAAATGTTATTGAACTTAAAGTAAACTTGCTTTATGTCTTTTCTTTAATATATTAATTTAAGAATTTTGTGAAGTATGGTAGATTCCCTACTGCCAAACCATGACAGACCTGACAGATTGTTGAGTATAATTGTATAAAGTACTTAATATTTTAATGTTTGTTGTAAACCCACCCGTCTGTGGGAATGACAGCCCTGACTTTCAGGTCAAGGCTAGCAAAACTACCTTCACTTGCAAGGAATGAACAAGGGAGGCTGCTGCAAAAGTCAACAAGGGAGGGGAGCTAGAAAAGATTCACACAAAGGGGACTCACCAGGAGTGTATTTATCCATAAAAGAATGGAAGTGATGTTAGTGGGACTAGTGGGGAGTGCTTACTATGGCTGCCGTTGCATCATCCAGATGGGTGCTGTGCTGGTGGTGGTCTAGGGGAGTCTACATTGCCTGACAAGCACTTTGAGTGGAGTCTCCAGAAAAGCGCTATATATGTTTAATGTTATAAATGTAAAAATATATAAGTGTAAAATTACAATTTGATCTCCTCCAGGACTTCAGTTTATCAACACCATCAAAGAATATGGGAACATGATAGTGAGACTTGTACTGTATATTCATAAAGAAGAGATGCACCGAATGTATGTGAAGCAGTCCTGCTCCTAGATCATCCATTTATATTTAAAATATTGGGCTTTATTATTAATAATGATAAATTTACATTTATCCAAATATTATGAGAAGTATGTTTTTGTGATACTATACTTCATAAATGGCTTGATTTGCCTGTGTTGGTAAAATACTGTATAATATTTTCAGTTTCCATTGTCAATAATGCTAAAGTCATAGATTATACAAAAAATATTATATTTTCTATGTCTATTGCACATGTATCAAAAGATATTACAAGACTGTAACTTTTTCTGGGCTTTAAATTTGTGATACTTAATATTGTAGTTCTATTAAGCTATGTGTGTTACTTTCATCTGTAATTATATTATATAGTATATTATATTATATCGTATATTGACATAATCTACAATATTAAATTTTAACTTTGTAGCACAATGTACTCAGCTCATCTCTGGATTCACAACTGACAGGGGTGGGTTCAGGTCCCTGCTATTATATCTTGAGTGAGATACTTTACCCCAGTTAATGCAATCAACCTAGCTACAGCAGATGGGGACAACCATTGCTGGGTTAGGCTAGTGTCTTATTCAGGGTGGAGTCACATGCTCTCTGATCACTTAATGCCACAAAAGCCAGGAGAAACCCTGGCCCAAAGAATGGCTTGTACCATATATGGACGTTGCCTATGAGGAATTCAGTATACTTGTGTGACTCGGAAAACAGAATCCATAATATACTTTGATTCAAATTTAACGGCTTTAACTATAAGTCCTAAGATTTTGTTTGCTGTTGTTACTGCTTCCCCACATTGTCCTGATGATGTAAATAATGTTATAACGTAAACACTAAAGTATTTGTCATAAGTAACTTTCAGTGTTTTCCATTTTGTATCTTTAGTTAATGCTTTGTTAGCTGCACTTAACATTCTGCATTTTCCTACATTACACATCAAGTGCCAGATGTTCTCCCAGTCTTTAATTTGTCTAACTCTTTTAGAAACATCCTTTTCTGCTTCTAAAGTGTTTGCTTATTATTCTATTTTGGTATTGTCTAAAAACTGACTAGTTTTCTAAATAAACTAGAATTTACATAATTGAAATTTGTCTCTTTTTCTTCTTCTATAGTGTGGAATGAGTGGGCAGAATGCAGAGGGCTACTTTGGGCTATCCAGATCCCATCCTCCCATTTAACAATGACCTGCCCCTTCCACCAGTGAACCGCACTTCCACCAATGTGACTGTGTCCACCCCCGCCAAGAAGATCACCTTTTATAAGAGTGGGGATCCCCAATTTGGTGGCATAAGGATGGCCATCCACAAACGCAGCTTTAAGTGCTTTGATGCCCTTCTGGATGACCTCTCCCAAAAGGTGCCCCTGCCTTTTGGAGTGCGAACCATCACCACCCCCCGCGGCACACGCTGTATCAACCACCTGGACCAGCTGGAGGATGGGGGGTGCTACCTCTGCTCGGACCGCCGCCAAGTGAAACCCATCAACATCGAAGGACCTGGGAGGAAGCCCACACTGTGGCAGGGCAACCATCTACACCACACACGCAGACACCTGTCACATCTGGATGATGGGCCTGGGAGCCAAACTAGCCAGCACTTCCACAGGCACCCCAGGCGGATTGTGCTGGTGAAGAACAATGACCCTGCAGTCAGGAGATCTATCATCCTGAGCAGGAGAACTGCTCGCAGCCTCAAAGTCTTCATTGATGAGATCTCAGAGCTCATGCAATGCAGCATCAGGAAGCTCTATACTCTAGATGGGCGAAAGGTAAGAGCATTCGGTGTGGTGCTTTCAAGTGTAGACCATGATCTTTTTAAAGGACCTGAAGCATATTGTCCATTGTCCCTTCTAGGATTTTGCTTGGTTAAATATGACAACTGATTTTTAAAGAGTGCTTTGAAGTACTTTGTGTTTGAAATTTCTAGTAATGAAAAATCATGGCTAAATGTAAAAAGAATTTAATTATTTACTTCCATTTTCTGTCTTATATCACCTAATCTAGATAGCTCATCTATCTCCATATGTACACACATTTTTAACATAATTTCCTACATTTCCCAGTATCTCATCACTGTCATGCCCAGTCACAATAATCTCGTGCCATCTCAAGAGAAGTTCAGACTTTTTCTATATAAGCTGCATGACAGCTCCATTCCGTGTTAAGCTGTTTCCTGCAGCATGGTGATTCTCCTTGCTCATGTAATGTTCTATCTAGAAAATGTAGACATGCCTGTGACTTAAGGGGTTTAGTTAAACAGAAGTTTGAGGGGAGATCAAATTCTAACCTCTTACACATACCTAAGCATACAAGCTCCCAAGGGTGCAGACAGCGCTGTACGCATCTTTTCTAGTATTTCCTTTGGTTGGTGTCCAACTAGTGTTGTAGGAGCCCTCAACTCTTCCCCCTCCCAAGGCTTCCACACAGATATGTAGCTGGTATTTCTTTTGGGGGTTCCTCTCAAAATATGTTCTTATCCATTCCATCTAGGAACCTTGAGCAAGTGGAGCTCTTTTCCTAATTCTGCGTCAAGCTACTCTTTCAGGTCACTGCAGATTCATTCGCTGCCCGCCACAGAATTTCAATATCAGGCTCCTAATATTGATGCTCTAGTATGGCCACCTGTTTCCTTACTCATGTTCTATCATCTGCGTCATACTGCACATGCTTCTCAAGCTCAACCCTGCGTCATACTCTAATTCACTATATATCTGAATCTACTCAATAAATCAAGCTCAAGCCAACATCATACTTTCTTCTCATTCATTCAATGCCACACGCGTGTTCTTCTTGGTTATTGCGAAACAGCAGTTGAACCAACTTGCTCTTAGCTCAGTTTTCACAGTTTGCATCTGTGTTGTAGGAATTCTTTTGGGGGGATATGACAGCACTGATCCCCAGCCTGTGCTTTCACTCCCTCAGCCAAGCAAGTTCAATCCAAAGTATTAAGTACGCTATCCCTTCCTATTCATCAGATCGTTCTAATGTAAGTGATGTTATAAAACAGAAGTTCAGGACTAGGTGAAATTCCAATCTCAAACTTCCTCTTTCTTGATCTCAAAAGCTCCCTGGATGCATAGGGTGCTCTGTGTATCTTTTCTAGTAGCCCTTTGTTCACTCCAATTTCACCATTGCAGCATTTTCTCCCTGGCTCACCCTTCATACAGTAAGTGAAGGGGGGATGTGACAAAACTGATCTCTAACCACACGGTCATTTCCTCATCTGGAGGGGTTATGACCCACGTATTACTGTACAGTAAGTACGCTATCCCTTCATATTCTTCAACTAGTTTCATCACTAGTATTTGACTGAATCTAAGACAAATCGCTTAACTTGAGAAATCCTGTCAATTGGTTGAATTTTGAATTTATTTTTAAAAATGTTTTTTTCTCCCTGTGGAAGGAAAAAGGACACAGAAAAAATACTTAGTCATGATAAAGAACCAGGTTTGATTAATTGCAGAAAAGATCCACATACCCTAGTTTGTGTCTAAACAAAGTTAAGCAGCAACATTTTCACTGCGCGGTCCAATTAATCTAAGATACAGATAATTTTCATAAATTACCATATGTCTGTAATATCCACTGTTTTTGGAATATGGATGATATAATTTACATTTTATTCCATATTTTTAATAAATGAGTTGTGCCTGTTAATAAGCAAGGCTTATGCTTCAGGGTTAATGCTTTCTGCAGAGGAATTCAACAATTCAGACAAGTCATATCAGTGAGAAGGACTATTTAAGTAACACTGCTGGCTGCCTTCCTGTATTGGATTAAGCTGTTATACAGCACAATAAGTAAGCTATATGCAGTACAATAGTTGTAAGTAATACCTGTCTTTCTGTAGTTACAGGACTCTGAGGTATTCAGTGAGTGTTTTTTTTTTAAAAGATAAATCAGATCAAGTAAATTACTGCCATGGAAACACAACTAATGTAGCTTGTATAGCTTTTCCTTTGTTTCACATCCATTCATTTGTAATAAATTCACTCAGGTGGATGTACAGTACATATTATTTCTTAATTCTGCTGTCATTCATTGGTCATTCATTATTAAGACCTATTGGCTGAGACTTCATCTTCAGCTTGATCACAATAGAGACTTGGAAATATAAACCAAATCAAACAGATCAATCAACCCCTATCAGCAAATACAAACTCTTGTATATATAATATCTCACAAACATTGCTAAAGTAATAAAATATTCAGTTTGCACAGAAGGCCTTTTATTGTTTGGGGCTCAGGCATACATTGAGACAAATATCTGAATGTTGTATTTTTAATGAATTCAGTAATACTTGGTTCTCTACCACGGACAAACAAAACAGTGAATGGCAATATTTTTGTGGTTTAGAAAGTGTCAACTTCTGTGTTTGCAGTTGCTAGTGTGGAGGCTTGCTGGTGATGGCTGGATTCACTGGAATCGAGAGAAAAGCTAAGTCTTTTTTTAAAAAGGAGAAGGACAAATAAAAAAGGCTTTGACAAATATTTTTGTTGTGTTTTACACCAAGTAAAATACAAGATACATAATATACAGATGAAAATAATGTTATGGTACCTGACAAATTGGTCATACAGTGTATTAACTGAATAAAAAAATACTTTTTAATCAAACTAATTTCAGGATAGGTCTGACTGTAATGAAAACTAAGCTCTTCTCATGCCATTCTTGCACATACAGTATGGCTAAATTTCACAAATATGATTAAGATAAGATCACTTTATTAGCCATATACAATTTCTTGCATTAGGAATTTGTCTTTTTGCATACCCCAACTTGCTCTCCATGGGGCACACAGATGGGGAGAGAGAACTTTGGGGTCAGAGTTTAGGGTCAGCCACTTATATGGCACCCCCAGAGCAGGTGGGGGTTAGGGGCCTTACTCAGGGGCCCAACAGAGGAGGATTCCTCTGCCAGCCACAGGATTTGAACCAGCAACTTTCCAGCTACAGGTGCAGATCCTTAGCCACAGTGCTACCGCTCTGCCCCATTATGTGATGTGGGGTATTAAGTACGCATAAATAAAATTAAGACCTGCAGATGTTAAGAAAAAAAAACATAATTTCTCTTTTCCCAAAAAGCAGCATCAGGTACTGTAGATGTACATGTCATAATATACCTATGTAGAAATCGCTACTTTGCGATGACGGTAAATACTGTATAATCCCCTTTAGTTAAATGGGGAGTTAACTTTAACCTCCACTGAAGCCACCTGTGATGCTTGTCAGCTGACTCTATTGGAGGTAAGTAGTTAATGTTGTTCACATGGCCAGGGTAAGCAGAGGTGAATGTCTTCTTCAGTAACCTAAAGCTGCTCCAAGGAAACATGTCAGTGCTAAGAACAGGAGAGATCAACAGAGGCTTTGTGTAAACAGGTTCATTTAAGTTAAATACTGCATATGTTTATAAATGTAGTCTTTGGAAATAGTGGAAGCACACAATGTTGCATTGAGTTTTTTTTAATAGTTGCCAAGGCTTACATACTGTACCTTAAAATTGTGTTTGGAAGAAGCCATTAGCCCTTGAGTGAGAGTGGTGCTGTTTTGGTTGCTGAATCCCAGCAGGGCTACTCTAAAAGTAATTATGCAATTGTTTCGCAGATTTGTGTTTCTTTAGTGCAGCTCAGAAAACATCAAGATGTAATTTTGACAAAAAATTAGTGTCAAAATTACTGTTTAAAAAATGAGATTTAAATTGAAAATTATAAAGTAAATTAAGAGGGACTGTCCCTTTAACCCCCTTGGGAGCTCATGCTGTTTTGTTTCTGAGTAACAGAGCAACTTACTAATTTAAGATGTGAGGTCTGGACAAAGTACAGCTTTGGTACAGCTCTGGGGGTTTCCTCTTTATCTTGGCCCCATGAGCCCCTTTGAGATCTCAGTAAACACATCATCTCTGGAAGATGGCTTTTCCCATTAGCCCTGCCCCACTGTTCCATCCCAGAGAAAACAAGGTTTCGAGCAATCCCAGCCTATCCACTGGGGCTCCTTAGTGTGGAGGTAAACCGATGCATGATCCTGCTGCAGCAGTGTGAAGGAAGACTACGTTGCTCCCGCAGGACATAGACTGAAGAGGAATTGCCATGTAACTAAATGCTGAGGTTATCTTTTGCCTGTGTGCATAAATGACACAATCTGTATAGTGGAGGTGGAGCACTTCTCACAGGGTACCTATTTGCAAACAAGAGATGCTCCTTCTGTTGTACATTCTCAGTTGTAACTTAAAGTATTTCTGCAAAACAGTCAACTGTTAATCAAAATAAGGGTAGCTTTAGCTAACAAATTAGTCAAGGAAATACATGATCAAATGAACAATTGACACTTGTGTGAAATGTTACACCACTATTACACAATACTCTTATTATATACTGCTGTTTTGAAATTGTTCCTTTAGAATCAAGTACAGTTTTAACAGCAATCTCCTAAGCAATTTATTTGTTTGCTCCAAATCAGAAGGTGTGAACGTGTTAGAGATGTAATGGGTGGTAGATCCTGTCACCTGACCAGTCCAGGGATGGTGATTGCTTAGATGGTGGTATAAAAACCACAATGTGATCCTTACATTCTTACATTTGCAACCCATAAAAGGCAGGGACTTGACTGAGTAAGAAAATACGAAAAAAAGAAGCACTGAAACCACACTTCAAAGATCCCCATTACTGTCCAACCAGTCCTACCAGCAAGGTGTCACAGATGGTAGAGAATGAAGGTTAGCAGTTTACTTTCTCTACTCTTTGATGATTCTATATCATGACCACCTTTGTACTTTCCTAGTTGACAGAGCACCTGCAATCCTCCAGGTGTATAAAGAAAGACAGGATAACTACAGAGTGGTGCAGACAGCTTTACCATTAGTGATCGGTTTTCAGGGAGCCTCTAATGCAACCCACAATAAAATATCACAGCCAGCAGAGCTGTGTATTGGGCAGACATGATAGATGCCATGGTGAGCCATCAAAAAGAATTTGTGGTGTCTGCAGTTGCGGCCGGTGAGGTAAGAAGCTACTTGCTTACTGCCTTTCTGACCCATTGCTTTGGGGGAGGGTGTGCCAGGCTCTACTGCTGCTCTGATTCACTGGGGCATGCAGTACTAGGTGCAGCCATGAAAACTGCCCTTAACTAAAATTCAACTTAATTGTACAGAGGGCAGGTGCAGAGTGTGGGAGAATTCTGACTTAATCACCATCTTCGCTGGCATCCATCAAAGCCCAATAGCATCAATTCATGACAGCCTGCAAACTTAGAAACAACAAAACAAAAAAAGGTTCTCTGAGTATAATTCTGGAAACAATACTACTGCACTTTTAGATAACCTCCAAAAAGTAATCATTGCCAACACTTTTAATTTTATTGCTGATACAGTTATGGCTTTCTAAGTCAGAATTCATGGAGGAACACATTTGCCAGAAACAATAAATTAATCTATACAACTAACCTCAAAGAACCAGGCTGTGGTAGCACAGTTTAAATTTGTGTAGAGGCCTAATGTCTTTATTAAGGAAATAAAGGAGCTTGTAGTGTCTCAATAGCAAGATATACTTTGTTTCACCTTCCTGTTTAGTCATATTTCAGCTTTTTTACTTAAAAGGATGTTTAATACCATATTCAAAAGTTTAATACTTTGAAGTGTTTGCTCCAAAGTTCAGCAGCGCTTATACTTCCTGAGAAGACTAAGAGTGTTGGGGTTCGACAGGAAGTAATGCTACTCTTT
Source organism: Atractosteus spatula (assembly GCF_055471065.1). Classification (NCBI taxonomy): domain Eukaryota; kingdom Metazoa; phylum Chordata; class Actinopteri; order Semionotiformes; family Lepisosteidae; genus Atractosteus; species Atractosteus spatula. The sequence continues at coordinate 60,966,520 of NC_142707.1, forward strand.
TACCGTGCTGTAATCGAGAGCATTATCAGATATGGTATTTCAGTGTGGTTTGGTAATCTATCAGTTCATTTTAAAACGCAAATTACCTGCCTCATCCAGACAGCTTTGAAGGTCATGGGAGTGAAACAGCACCTCTCCCTGCAGACAATCTTTGAATAATATATAATCAAACAGGCAGGAAAAATTCTATCAGATCCTTCCCACATCATCAACTCTGAATATCAACTTCTTCCTTCTGGCAAACGTTTTAGGGTTCCCAAATGTAAGTCAAACAGATACAAACGTTCCTGTGTTCCACTATCCATTAAAGCTGTCAACGCAAATGTCAAGGATTAACACAATTTTGACTCTTACAACCCACTTGAGTGCAATATGTGTTATAAATGTTACATGTTGTTATGTGTTTTACTGTACATGTGCAATAGAGTGATGTGCAATGTTTTTCTTATTTTCTTCTTATTTTTTGTTTAAATAAGTGTAATAAATGTACTCTATTTAAATGTACAGGAGTGCTGGGTGTCTATAAAAAAATTCCCTCAGGGGACAATAAAATCTTCTTATCTTATATTATCACCGCACAATTAGGTAGTGCCCATGCTATTCCTTTCTGCCACAGGTCTCTCCTCATTATATACAGTAGTTGCTTAAAATACTGTAGTCTGAAACAAAATTTCAGGATGATATGGTACTCTTTTTATGCATCTCTATTTTTAGAACATGATGAACAGCCAGTGCACACAGTCCTGTCTATTCATCCTGGGTAAGCCAGAGCTATTTTGAAATATTAGAAGCAGGTCAGCCTGGAATAACAAAAATATTTTCTTTTGTGTTATTTAAAACAAGGAGGTTGATACAGATTAGGCAGAGACAGTAACAATGTGAACAGGGGTGCAATTAATTATGTTTCACAAAAATGGAAAAATACCAAATATGTCTTACTTCAAGTCTGAAATAAAAGAAAAATAATTCTGCTTCATTATTTTACACTAAATAAGAAAGTTTAGAGAGAGCTGAAGAGGTGAGCTCCTGTGATCTGAAGTATACTCATGTTTCCTCAATAATCTGTTTTTTTCTTGTTTCTATAACAGTGGTACAACAACATCTTAAAACACTGTTAAACAATTTTCTTAGTACTGTATACTGCAGAATAAATTTTACTAAGCTAAGGGCATTGCATCTATTACAGTACATTAGCTTTTACTTTTATATATAGTATATAAGAATAAACCTGATACATTTGAATCTTTTGAATTATCAACATTTTTCAGTTTTTTTTCGAAAAAGCAAGCAAGCAAGGTTAAAAATCCAATTTCTCGTTCCATAATCTGTACTCTTTTCTAGGGAATACATACAAATAAGAGTATATACATATTGTTACAAATGGGGGGTTACTAAAAATGTTGAAAATCAGGAATTGACTGAATGGTTGTGTCAATACATAAAATAAAAATTTATAAACCCCAACTTGTACGTGACTTTTACAAAATATACACAAGTAGTTGGTATAATTAGAGGCATATGAATTCTTTGTTTTCTGGCGCAGCTTTGGTGAAAAGAGCAATATTCCAGGCACACTTGGTTAAACAAATATTTATGACAATGCCGAGACACAAACTACACTACACACAATAAAACATACAATACACATGTTACTATGTTTACACTATGTACAAACAAGGCGTTTCAGAGGCCTAACATCCTAATCACCCAGGAAACCCCCCAGACTTCTAATAAATATTACCTCTTAATGCCTACAGAGGCCAAATAAGAGAGAAGCTGCCTTTCTCAATAAATGCAATACAACCTGCAGTTGAATCCCTCTCTCTGCACTCTGGATGCCACAAAATAAATGGGAGTCTATCTCCCTATTCTAGAAATGCCCCCTCAAGCAGGAAAGACGTTTCTAGGCATCTTTTACCCAGGAGACCCACACTCCCTGTGAATACAGAACTAGAAAGATTTCTATCTAGCAAGGTAACAATAACTAGCTCCAGTCAGGTTTTGTTTGGATGATCAAGATGTAGTGGCTCTCGCCTGGTGCAAGGTTCAAGTTCCAACTCCCCTCTTCTCTCTACTCTTGTCCTCTTCTTCTCCTTTTTGTTGTACTCCGTCCTTGTTGTCTCTCTGTGCTCTTAATGTGACCTTTTATTGTGTGTTTCAGTACTGCTCTTGATTAACAACTGTCTTTGAGAATAGGAAGCTTAATAATACTGTAACGCTTACGGCCGACAGGCACTGTGTAAGAGCCGGCGTACCAGAGCAGGTGACGTCACCGCCCTTCCCTATGATAGCAGGACTACAGCCACTGGGCTGTAGAGAGATCTCTCTTTAGCTCACCGGGCTGGGTTGCTGCTGAGTGATGTGGGAGTCCCGGGTTCGAGCCCCGGACGGTGCGGGGCCGACCTAATGCGGCAAGGGCGCCCGCCTGAGCCCCCGTTGCGTTACATTAAATCTGAGTTCAGATTTTTCCCTTGTTTCCTCAAGCAGGTCTAATTTTCTTTTCCCTTGTCTAATGCAATAATAATAAAAAAAAACTTCTTGCCTGGGTTACAAATGTAAAATAAATGGTTTTCACGTTATGTCTGCAATATTTAACATAATGTATATGCTTTATTTCAGATTGACACTATCCAGGGTCTCATGCAGTGTCCCAATGTGTTGGTCTGTGTTGGACGAGAACCCTTTCGACCTCTCTTAGTGGAAAGCTTAAGGAAAAACTCAGAAGAGAAGCTCCCAGGACTGGGGGCAAGATCCCGCTCAAGCTTCTGTAGTGACACTCATGAAAGCAAGAAAAATGGTTGGTTCCTTTTAATTTATCACATACTGTACCTGCATTTGGGGCCATGCAATACAGCATTCGCAAAATTACTTCAACACAGTACATAACCAATTTCTTTGTGACCTTGTATTATATGTGAAATCACTAGAGATGAATATAACAACACATTTTAACATTACTGGGCTGTTTGGGAGAAACAATTTTTTCCTGCTCACCACTGTTAGGTAGACAGAAACATTAATGATATTACTCATATGTTTCCAGTATTATGATTGTCTGAGAATGAAAATGCGTACTTTCCAGAACTGTTCATGTATTTATATATGTCATTCCAAATTTGCAGTCAGGTGTTTGACCCTTCATTTGGAACCATTTTTTCAAGATTGTCAGTGTCTGTATATGTATTATTTTCTGATATCACATTCTCTTTTCTTCCATTTCCTTTGTTTGTGTGATATTTTAACAGTCAACTTTGGACTTGAGACCAAGAAAAGCATAATCCACCCAAGATCTGATTCCAGCAACAGGTCAATGAGATTTTCTTTGTCATCTGAGAAGTCTTTTCCCAATGGATTGAACATGTCTCCAGGCAACACAGGCTGTCCTTCCCACGCTGGAACATGCCCACATGTAAAGGAAGCCATGATGGATGACGACATACAAAAAAGAGTGCTTGTCAACAAAGACGGCAGCCTTTCAGTGGAGATGAAGGTCCGTTTCCGTTTGTTGAATGATGAGATGCTTCATTGGTCAACTGAGATTAAAAAGACAGTGGCAACCAACAATGATTGCTCCTTAGAGAAAGAAGACGAACTAGGCCCCATTCAGCAAAGTAACTCTGAAACGTGTTCGGATGGGGAATCTCTCTGTCCCTGTGAGGCAGCGGATTCTTACATCTCAAAACTTCGCCAAAGACAATTGGAAGAATCCCATTGTCAAAACTGCTGCAATCACTGCCAAGAGTATGACATCTGGAAGAATCCCATGCATTCTGCTCATTGTGCACATGAGACAAAGAGGGCAGTACGACACATCAGATCTTCTAGTTCAAGTGCATCATCTCATAGAATTATATGCAAAAAGGCGTCCATGGATAGTTTAGCCACCATGTCAAGTGAAGAGTATAGAGAGCAAGTTGTAGAACAATCATCATGCTTTACACACACTGTTGAGGAAGGGGATACTAGAGTGGAATACTGCACGATAAGTCGTTGCTGCAGTCGCAGTGAATCATGCTCAAAGGCCTCAGTGTCAAAGAGTACGGCAACTCCTGAGGGAAAGTATGAGAATGTTGAAACAGTTCATGTATCAGACAATGAACAAAAAAGACCTGAAAGTGCCATTTCTGCTTCTTCTAAGAGCTCAGTACAAGATAAAGTTGGTGTGAAAATTACTAAGGTTTTTGAAGAGGATGAACGACCCCAGTCCTCAATCAGCAATTCCTCCAAAGCTTTAGAAGTACTTAAGGAAGACCAGGATGAGAAAGATGAAGATAGAGCTGGAAGTGTTGCTTCCAGAGCATCTTCACTCTCTCAAAATAGCAAGAGAAATAAAAGAGAAGAACTTGAAAATGAAGAGCGTCCCACCAGTATAACATCTAACGGTTCCGGTAACAGCTGTCACAATTCAACATCAGCGATGCACCATTTATCTCCAAGACCGGTTAGCAAAGCATCAAGCTGCTCCTCTGTGTCTTGCAGGTTAACTAAGAACATAAAGCAAGCTGTAGATGATGATGATGAATGTGCACCAAGTCCTATGTCTACTAGCACAAAAGCTTCAGGAAATTCACTCAGAAATTCCAATAAGACTGATTGTATTGTTTCAAACAGAACTACTTCAGCAGCATCTTCTTTATCAGAATTACCCACTGGCAAGGAAGTGGTTGAAGATGCAGAAGAGAGTGAGATAAGGGTTGTTAGTGCAATGTCTGCTAGTATCACATCTTCACGAAAATCAAGAAAGTCCAAAAAATGTCAATGTAGTGCTTCTGAAAGAGCAAGTACTCCAGGATCCATGATTTCAGAGAATCCTGACATGGAAGCAACAGAGGAGAAGGATGAAAGAGCAGTTAGTCCAATGTCTACAAGTACAAAAGCTTCAGCTAAATCTAGAAAATTCAAGGGGTCTATAGAAGAGTGTGATGAAAGGGCAGTGAGTGCCATGTCCCTGAGTACCAGAGCATCTGGCAAATCAAATAAGTCACACAAAAGTCACTGCAGCACCTCTGAAAGACCAACTACTCCAGGTTCATCAGTATCAGAGGCAGCGGCCTCCAAGGAAGTAGACCAAACAGCAGAAGACAGCAATGAACGAGTAGCAAGTGAGATGTCAGCTAGCACAAAAACATCAAGAAAATCCAAAACGACCAGCCAGGTTGAGAGCAGTGCTTCTGGAAGAGCAACTACACCAGGATCATCTGTATTAGAAACAGCTGTTGGAAAGGAGGCAGAACAAGCTATAGAAGAGAGCGAAGGCAGACCTGCAAGTGTCATCTCTATGATCACCAGAGCCTCAGGACAATCCGATACATCGAAAAACAATCTTTGCAGAATGTACGAAAGAGGGCCTTCACCAACATCATCTATATCTGGTATGCTAGTTGGCAAGGATACAGAACAAAGAGAAGAAGATGAGGAAAGAGCAAGAAGTGCTATGTCATTGAGCACTAAAGCTTCAGGACACTCCAGAAGGTCCCAAAATACTAACTGCAGTGCTTCTGAAAGAGTGATTACTCCAGCATCATCTATATCAGAAAAACATGCTGGCAGTGAGACCGAGCAGGTAGCTGAAGAGAGGGTAGAGAGTGCTTTTTCAACAAGCACAAAAGCTTCCAGCAAAAGCAAAGCCTGCAGTAATTTAGGTGGTGGCAGTGACAGAGTACCATCATCTATGTCTAAGTCATCAAGCAGCTCAGCCCGTAAGAATAAGGAAACACTGTGCACAGCTGATGATGACCTTCGGTCACCTAGCAAAGCATCAAACTTTTCTTTAAGCTCTTGTGAGAAAGACATTGGAAATGAGGACTGTGACAATCAAGAAGCTGATCATTCTTACAGTGAGCCATGCTATGCCAGTGAAGCCAAAGAAGCAGTGGCTGTAGAACCAGATGAAGATGAGAGACCCTCAAGCAGTGGTTCCAAAAGCCATTCGAAAGACAGCAAGAATAGAAAAGCAAGTCACGACAGGCTTTCAACAGCAAGTTCAAGGTGTGTTTTTAGTACATCTAGTCATTCTGCAAAAGCAAAACCAAAAGTACAGGATCATAATGCTGCTGAAAATGATCAAAGACCACAAAGTAATATTTCCAGTGTTTCTTCATATCTGGATGTCAAAGGAAGTAATATTAAATCCAATACTAAAAGTGACGATGAATCCACTGTTATGTCAAAATCTACTAGGCCAAGTAAAAAGGGTTCAAAAAAACATGTGGAAATTGAAGAAATCTCCAGTCAAATCTCAGGTCCTATTTCTGTTTCATCTCAGAGTTTTCATAGTCCTACCCCACCAAAAGGGAAGCCTCACAAAAATATAAGGCCTGTCATACTGCTTGGATCATCAAAGGGAAGCATTAAAACAGAATCAATTTCAGCTACTGAATCACTAAGGGAAAACAATGGTAATATTAGACAAGCTACTGCAGAATCAAAGTCAAACATCTCAGACAAAACACTTAGCAGAGCTCTTGAAGTAGCAGAGTGCAGCAAAAATGCCAGTGACAACATTGGTGACAATTGGAGTAGGTGCAAAAACAGGAAAAGATGCAGTGTTTCACAGCAGCAGAAAGAAGAGCCCAGTGTTCCTGAATTAATGCCGTCTTGTTTACCAAATGCAACTCCAGCAGAAGTTGTCCATGAATGGCTGAGAAAGATACCACTAGACACTTCTATGTATGAAGTGGGAGAGGAATTTCATGAAAACTGTGATGAACTTGAAATAAAACAAAAGCAAAGTGAAAAAATGGTTGAGCCAGCTTTGGAAGTAGAAGTCTTGGCTGCTGAAGAAGGAAAGCCTGAGGAAGAGGAATCAAGCAAGGAAGAACAAAAAGATGTATCTGAAACAAATCATGCCCTAAAAGAAGAAAATGATGTTTTCTGCCTTGAGGAGCAAGAAGAGCCACAGCAAGCAAATACTGAAGAGCAGGTTGCTAGTTCTGTTCCCACTGATCCCAATAAAGAAGCCTTCCTGAAAAGCTGTCATTCTTCAGTACAGGTTATGAAAGTCCTGCTGAATCCAAGTCAAGGGACGAAACTTGATAGATGCAACAGTCTACCTGAAGTATCCCCAGTATATGGACGAAAACTCAGCAATTCAGCCAAAGAACTATTGGATTGCCTTTCTAGCCTTCAGCTGATAGACACAGAGCCTCTTGATGCAAATGCAAAAAGCACAAGATACAAAGAACTAATGAACATTCTTCAGTCTCTCTGGCTTGGAGGTGCCTGTGATGAAGGCCAGCAGGTGAAGCTGACAAGAAAGTTTAAAGACCATCATTCAACAGATGATGAATTCAACCCCAGGTCATCTTCAGGTGTGGATGTGAGCTATGGCTCTGCAGGATCTGGGAAGAGCAGTGTAACTGGTGTAGTGGATGTAGTACAGTCAGAAAGAAAAGCAGAATTAACATCAAAACAAATCAATGTGGAAGACAGAATAACACCAACACACACGTTCAAGAGACATGATTCATTGACTTTACTGGAAGAAAATGAAGCGAATGCAGATGAACAAAACTCTGGCCTCTCCACACCTAAATCAAGGCTAACTGCAAAGACACCAGCTGCATTGTCTAACCCAGCTACTCCTGACATAGCTAGTCGTGTTCGTTGGAGCTATGAGAATGAAGGTATAGGCTCTGATGAAGAGGATGAGAGGCAGGGTCATGAAGAGGATAAAGAAAAAATGAACAATGGTCAAATCAGTGACATTACCAAAAAAGAACCTAATTCTACCTCCAAAGCTTCTGAGAATGAGTGCAGCAATTTAACATCACCAGAAGAAACAGAAACAAACACACAGGAAGAAGAAGCATTCACAAAGGAAGAAGAGAGACTGAGAAGTGCTGTGACCTCACCAAACCAAAACAGACCACAGACACCACATAGACATTCACAAGATCCTGATCCAGTTTGGGTGTTAAATTTATTAAAGAAGGTGGAAAAGCAATTCATGGCACATTACATTAATGCAATGGCAGAGTTTAAGGTGAGGTGGAACTTAGATGATAATGAACAACTGGATGCTATGATTAATGAACTCGGAGACGAAGTTCGCAAAAGGATACAATCAAGTATAGACAGGGAGCTGAAGAAAATCCAGAGCCGAGTTGGTAAGTTACCAAGACCTCCTCAAAACTCGATGACAAGAGAGTCTACGGTACAAACTGAACAACGGCGTCGACGCTTAAAGGTCATGCATAATAAATCCATTGATGGATCTCTTCAAAGAAGTGAAGATAATTACACTTACAGTGGAACTGAGTTTAGTGAACAGCGTAGTGAAGATGAATACTGCCCATGTGACACATGTATGAAAAAGAAAATGGCGTCCAGACCTGTGCAACCTGTTGTGATTGCAAATGCTCCGCTCATAAAGGATTTTGATTTAAGGAAAATACTGCAAACAAAGAGGGAATTTCCTAAAGTTCAAGAGCAAAAGGAAGCTGGGGAAGAGGTATCTGCTAATTCTGGCCAGCAGCATGAGTTTGACAAGGATGAAAACGGTGTAGAAAATAACGATGCTGAGGAGGAAAAGGAAAATATTGAAGGAAAGCATGAAGATGGTGAAAAAACACAAACAGATGATGAATATTATGAAAATGAAACAGAAATTAAAGACACTGTTGATGAAGAAATCTTGGAAGGATCAAATATTGCTGAAGCAGAAGGGGTAACTGAAGCACCCGAAGAGAAAAATGAAGTGGCTGATAGAGAAGATGTAACTGAACAGCCAGTAGAAGAGAACAACAGTCAAGAAGAAAGTGATAAAGTTACTGAAGACAAAATGGATGTTGAAGAAAGGGAGGAGATGCAAGATGAAAATTGTGAAACTGGAGAAAATGATGAAAAGGGAACTGACCACGAAGAAGGGAACAACACAGAAAGCCTGGAACCTGAGGAAAACCAAAGTAAAGCATCAGAAGAAGATGAAAAAAGTATAAATAATGAGAATGAAAAAGAAGATGAAACTGAAGAAAGACAGGTAACCAAGGAAGACAGTGAGGAATTTCCAAAAGATGAAGAAAAAGGTGAAGCTACTGAAAACCAAGAAATGGAAAGGATAATGGAAGGAGATGATTTGAACGAAAAAGAGCAAACTGGTTTAGAAGAGAATGAGAAAGATGGGGAGGCTCAAAAAGATGACCAAGAAGAAGAAAAGAAGCAAGAAGAAGGCAATTCAATTGCAGAAAAGGATGGAATGGAAGTTACTGAAGAACAAGCTGAAAATGACACATGGGCAGAGGAAGAAAATGATAATATAGATATAGATGGGCAAAACAAAGAAAAAGTCATCACAGATATTAATGAAACAGAAGGCTCGGGTGAGGAAGAGAGCAAAGAAGCTGCACCTGATGAAGATCAAGAAGTTGATCTGGAGGATTCAGATGATACAGAAGTACAAAATGAAACAAATGCAGAAAATGAAGAAAGTGCAGAAAGCAAAGCTCAACAGGAAGGCATTGACACTTTTGAACAGGAGCAGAAGAGAAACAGGAAACGACTGTTTAAAAAAATAATTCTTCTTCAGGCTTTTTTGAGGAAAAGTGGTACTAAAGTAGCTGATACTCAAGAAGGGGACACTGCTGGCTCTGTAAAGTTGCATGACTGTGACCAGAAAGGAAATGAAAAGAACATTTCAGTGCAAAACAAAGGTGGTGAAGAAGATTCAGAAAGCAACGAGAGTGAGTCTGAAACAGATATTATTGAAAAAATGGCTGCAGTAGAAACTAAAGATCAACATTGCAGTGCACATGAGGAGACAGAAGATGAGAGCAAAGAGGGAGAGCTAGAAAACAATGAAGAAAAAAACCTAACTGATCAGAAATTGTCTAATTCAAATGAGAGTTTGTGTAAACAGATATCAAAATCATCCATCGAGTCCTTACAAGGATCCATGGAAAAATCCATGGACAAAGAATTGGAGAAGAAAGTTAAGGATGCAAACAGTCCCATTGGAAGCTCAGGGAGTTTGGGAGCCAAGTGCACTCAGATGTATCCTGAAAGTTCCACTGAAGATGAGGATAAGGAATCTGATTGTTCTGGTCCAGAAGGAGACACAAAAGATATATATTCTGCTGGTGAAGAAGAAAAAAGAACGGTAATTAAATCCTCCAGCAAAAATGCCAAGGTTGGAATATCAAAAGAGTTTGAACAAGATGATTTTGACTTTTAAAAATAACATGGGTGTGGGTTTTGATTACCAAAACTTATTGCATGAAGCACTTTATTTTATTATGAATGCTACCATGATGTATATTTTATATTGTCTGGGAATTTGAATTTATATGTCATGAAAGTAACTTGTTTCATGCTACAGTAGTTAGGAACTAAAATGGAAGTTAAAGAGAACTTGCCAGAAATTAACTTAAGAAAGAATATGTTTCATCAATGTACTTTAAAGCACAGTAAATAGAAGTGGAAGGAATAATTTTATTTCTAATTAAAGACAAACCTGTTAACAGTTATTAGTAATGTTTGATAACTGGAAGTTGAATTGCTGTACTGAATTACTAGACAAATGTTTTACTCACTTATTAAGTCTTCAGCCTAAAATATATATTTAAGAAGAAAGGGGCTGAAGATAGAAGAAAGTTATGGTTTTTCTTCTACAGGATTTTAAAATAGTTATAGCAATAGCCTTTGCATGGCATTCTAATAATTTTATTCTGTTGTGCTATCTTATGAGGACTGACTCACATATACAGTATGTTCTCTATAGCTTCTGTTTAACATTTTTAAATGTATACTTGTATAAAAGGCTTAATGGGGTATAAGTACTGTATATCTGAGTGGCAATGAAAGTGCTGTTTATAAAAATTGTATATTTTTAACATATCTCTTCAGGACACTGTTGATGAAACCTGTAACTGGACTAGGATTGTATACAGTAGTTTTTTAAAATATATTTTGTCTCAATCTTTATTCATAAACTCCTAGAGTACATGGAGAGCAGTTGTAAATGTATATTTTTCCACCATTCAAAAACATATACAGTAATTACAAATATGCAATATCCTAATTGACACACTTCACACTCAACAGTGCAATAAAGGCCTTCTGAGTGCCCTCCCAAAACAACAAAGAACAACAAAATAAATATCAGTACTTGGTCCTGATTACATTACACTACATTGCAGTGTTAATGATTTTTTTCATAAATCGTTAGTAAAACTGAGACTGAAATAATAATATATAGTGAGATGTATTTATTAAGTGGTCAAGTAATGAAGGTTTGGTAATCATATTGTTTTTATTCCAATTATTAGACCACCAAACAAAGAAATTGAAGGAACACTAATGTTAACATTTAGAGTATTTCTACTTAAATTCATATGAAATTTCCCCAGATGAAATCTGGCAAGATTTAAAATGTTGTGTCAGAGTAAAAGCCAAACCTAATTTGGTTGCCATATTGCTGTTTACTCACATTTTGAGGACTTTTGAAAATTGATGTTCTGCGAAACATTTTCGAGACTTGAAACTTGGTGGCCACATCACAACATGTGCATGGTAAAACTTCATTTATGAAAAGGTGATAAGCAACAAGGTTTTGTCATCACGTTTGACTTTGAAGAAGACACTTGGACACCTTGAACAAACTATAAACTCACATGTTGCTAAACTTGTTATGCATGAATTCTGTTGCACGTCAATAGTTTTTCTGTGGAAAGTTAACCTCAAAGTACATTTGAAGCCATTGGCCAATTTTGCAGTCACAGTAAAGGTACAGTACAATCTGATAGAATCATGAAACTTCATGTAATCCTAGAGCTCACATGGAGCTACAGCTGAAACTGTAAAATGATACCCTGTGTCCAAGACTTAAGTCTTTGTCACATGGATTGGTCATATGAATTTGTTGCCATATCGTATTTATCAAGCAAATTTCAAATATGTTCTCTAAATGTTCTTGGCCAAATGGACCAAAATTAGGTGCACCTACACTTTGTCAGGCTTCCTCTGAATACTAACAATATTATAACAAAAGAGAAAAAAAACATAGACTTTTCGGTGATGATATGTTGCTATCAGTTTTTCATCATTTATTTTTATCTTTATACTTTTTGGGGTTATTTGAAGGAGGACTGTCATAAGCACTTTTAAGGACAAGCTGAATTCACTGATTATGTAATGTACAGCATAATTAATTTACATTATTAATGTATTGATCTGTATTTAATTTTACATTTCATTGTCCTAAAGATTTGGATTACACTAGTGTAGATTCAGTTAGCTGTATTTCCTCCATTAAACTGAATCTATAAATTAATTTGATTCCTGAAGAATTATATACTGTTTGTATATCCTTTTAAAGATTTTGTAGACTTACAATATATATGTACTGCTTTTTCCACTTTCCATTGAAGGTACAAAATATTTAGAGTCATACAGTATATATGTTTCATTTTATTTTAATGTGAAATTACAGTTAATAACAGTGATCATTCCCATTTAACAGAACAAATGCATTGTTTTTCTTAAAGATAATAACATCTAATTAATAAAACCTATTATTCAGTCATTAGTTATTTCTATTTATAATTTAAACATGACACAATATTTGAGACAATACACAAATCTCTTTACTAGGACATACAGTATACTGTACATACAAACTTCATGTACTGTATAGAAGAACTGGATAATAGTTTCCATATTGACAGAATATATACAGTAATTTCTAGGATGAGCTAGGGAGCTGCTTCAAGGGTGAAGAAGGGGTAGAGGGAGGGATGTGAAATTGAAATTTGCAAGCAGGAAGTTTGATATTTATACAATTAAACTTCTGTTTAAACCTTCATAAATGAAAAAGATGGACCAAATGGCCTCCTTTGAACATAACATCCTTATGTTCTTAGGAGTATATTGTGTAACATATACGTGCACATAAAAGCATGTGCACGTCTTGTGGTGATTAAATCATGCACTTTAAAGTCATTTTGATTTATTAGTCATCTCAATTTTGCTTCAACATTTATTGCAGTTACACACTAGTGCTGTAATTTAGCAGCATATGACTATTTAAATTACTGCTATGAAACCAAGCTGACCTCCATAAACTTCACATATGAATACTAAGTCAAATAGTTTCTTGTTCTCTTTTGTTGAACGTGCAATGACACATAAACAGTGAAATAACCATGCTTCATAGAACATTGTAGCAGTTCAACAGTTCTGGAAAACACATATGTACACATTACCACTACAGAAGCCTTTAAATAAGAAGGAAAAGCTATGCCTTAGCTCACTATAACATGCATCTTTTTGTTCTAATCCTGAAAATTCACAGAGTAGGATATTTGGTAGTGTGATGTAGGTATTTCTCTTCATCCATAAATAAAACTGTGTGAATGGTATTGCACAGCAAGGTGTGGTGTAAATCCTGTGGGATTTAGTTTTACACAATAGAGTCAGTACGATTTATCAAACAAAACATACAAAACTATGGTGCGATAATTTCTGATTGAATTGAACACCAGATGTTATCAAAATATTATAATCTGCCATTGAATGTGATGCTCTGCACATTTGGCAAAACCGTACAGTATGTATCAATTGTTTTTTTTATGGTTAGATTAATGTCAGCACTGCAGTGCATTTTTAACTGAAAACCATAGAATATTCAGAAAAGGGTCATTTTAGTTTTAAGCATGTACCCTGTCCAGATTTCAGTTGTGCTTGTCTGCTACGGTGAACATCTATCAGTGTTAAATATTTATTAAAGCTCCAAAGAACGTGAAAACCTTTATGACCATTTCAGTTTTCAATAGAGAATTATTGGATGCAAGATATCTTGTTTTGTTTTGAATTCAGAAATGTTTATTTTCCTATATCCATATGCCTTAGGTACTTTGTTAACCAGGAGATTGAGATTTGTATCTGCAAATGATACGTTATACTTGGTATCACAGAGTTACACCAATTTAGTTATGTTTAAAACAGAACTAATGAAGAATTGCAAATGGCAAAATACTTTTCCAGTGAGACAAATACTTACAGTAAAGCAATTTAAAGCATTTATAATGATGTATTTCTTTCTTACACCCAGATGAATTTTATCAGAAAAACCTTTGTTGGGTAATTTCCTCTTAAATGTATGGCAACACTTTTGGAAAATGTGGAACTGCATCCAATAGTGAATTGATTAATGTAAAAGAAAGTTGCCAAAGTCACAATGGGTTCTATACTGCTTTAAACATTCTTTGTTCAGATTGTTTAACCTGAACCTGGTTAATACAAGTGGGTCATGAACATTTTACATAATAGTGTGCTAACTTAAATGTACACCTTATTTCTCTGTAACAACAACCCCTATGAGCAAATTAAACAAACACTGATATTTTAACTTAAATAAAGAATATCTCAAATGAAATTATCTTTCCATTCTCTTGGCTTCTTTTTTAAAAACACAAATGTTCACAACAGAAAATAACAAGATAAGAAATGTGTCTAAAGCTCATGAGACCTTTCCATATAGTACACCTAATGTTGTAATATTTCAGTTGCCTTTTTATTTTTATTTGATAAAGCAATTCAAATAATTAATTAAAAAAAACATAGTCATCAATACTATGCTATTACCACTTTTCTCAAAACAGCTAACACTAATACTAAGTGATGATTAGTGATACTAAGAGCCAAATAAGGTTGCAATATCAGTGTCACAGTCTCCTCCTTGCAGAGTTTAGAGGCGTAGATAGAAGATAACAATAACCATGGCACAGCCACAATTGCAAAGATGTGCAATGGTGTTTATTATGAGGAACTATGTTCCCAAAGTCCACACCCCAAAAAAACAAAGTGAAAACCACAAACTAACCAGAAAAAAAACACAAAGCTGTAGTACGAAATATATACATTAATTACTATACAAAAAAAAAAAATACTGGATTGTTGTAGGCAGCTCCAATTCTACCCCCACAATCCACCTTCTCCAAACTGTCCTCTCCCCTCCCATCTTGAAGAGCTCCTTTTCTAAGTGAAACTCCTCCCCCTAGAATATTCCACTATAAAGCACAAAAAATAATTTGACAAAATAATAATCAGAATTCTGATATAAACATTTCTTCATTGAATATACAATTAAACAATGAACATATTATTACCAATAATAAAACATCACACTCCTTTTATGTACATAACTGTTGTTTTGGCAAATACTACCCCCCTTTTAATGGTATCTTCGTACAAATCAATCCACGCATGCGCAATCCTGAAACAGGCACTACTAAGCCAGCCCCTGTTGCCATGCCAAAGTTTGGGTCCTACAGGTTTGCGGGAGAAACCATTTTGCCGGTGAGAAATCCAAACAGCTTATTTATTTGAGACACGTGAGTTGACTACCAATTTTGTTCATTTCACTTCTAAAACAAAGGAAAACGGGTGTTTGGTTTGCGTTAATGATTATTTTTTATAATACGGGAACAAGCTTACTTTACTCTGTGTGTGCACCCACAGAGCAAGCAAAGCTATCCCCGTAATTCCAGACTAGTTTGTTTATATTGGAAACCAGCGTTATCGCCTTTGTTTAGATAGTGAAATGTTTACGCATCTGTGTATGTGTTCATGTGGATACCTCACGAGTGCCAGGTGATCTGGAAACAGAGCCTCCAGTCACAATCAGGAACCAAGTAGCTAAGCCATTAAAAACTCTTGGAATTTGGCTATATAAATGTAAAATGTCTTTATGCTTCCAGGATAGGTTCTAGGTTGCCACAACCATAACAGGATTAAGCGGTTTAATGGTTTTATGAATGCATACATGATAAATTATCCATACTCTGCTTGAAATATTCAGATTCAGTATTCTGATTTTTTTAACTCTGCAAATTAGAAACATCTTCGAATTACACTGTATACTGTACATGGTCTGTGATTCAGAGTTTCACAGGGTTGCAAGAGAGCTGGAGGCTTTCCCAACAAGCAACAGGCACAAGGAAGGGTATACCCTAGACAGGGCGCCAGTCCATAGTGGGGCTGGTGACATAGCAGACATAAACACATACACATTCACACCAGGGACAATTAACTTAAAGGCATGTCTTTGGATGGTGGGAGGAAACCCATGCAAACATGGGGAGAAAATACAAACTCCACGCAGACAGCACCCCAGGAATTGAACCCAGAGCCCCAGCACTGTGAGACAGCAATGCTAAGCAATTCATCACCCATGAGTTTAGTCATTGGGATTTATTTTTATAATGATTAAAAATCTATCCTGTTTTATAATGTATTTTATGTAGAATCTCCAGCCTGTTATATAAAACAGCAAATTGTTTTATTCCTCTGGGGCTCACGTCATTCTCTTAGTCTTCTGAGTAATATATTTAAATATAACATAGCTATATAATGTACATATAATTTTGCTTTCAAAATGTGTAACATTTATTTAAGTAACAAGTGTTCGTTATGGGAAACAGCACACATTAATGTGTTAAGAAAACAGCATAAAATTAAATTAAGATGACTCAGTAGAATGAAATGAATGATATAATTGGTTTATAGTTTTGTTTGTACAAGAGTGGAAATATGATAGCATCCCTTGTATTAGTTTTGAAGAGACAAGGGTAAATGACTTAAATCCCAAATTAAAATAATGTGGTTTGTGTTTTGCAAAAAAAATAAAACAATTTCTGCAATTAAAACACTCTCAAACCACATGTTATTAAATTATATCTTGAAAAAAATGTCTTTCAGAACTGTGGTAAATGCAGCAGTGGAAAGGAATTCATTCACCAACCTTAAAATTCAATCAAAGACCTTAAAGGACACAACGTAGCAGTTAAAAAAAAATATCAAGAGATATGTCTTGTCTTGTCTTCAGACAGTGTAAATATGACATGGATACATATGGGGACCAAAGCACACTGGCACTGAATGGTAACAGGATGAAAAGATTAGTAATCTAATTCTCACTCCAGGAGAGATATTCTTGTCACACAGTTCCTCGCTCTTTTTCATGCTAGTAACTCAAAGGTAAAAGGTGATAATCACTTGGATATGTACAATAGGAATTCAGAAAAAGAGCATGATCGACAAAAAGGAAGTACTGTACATAAACAGAAGGGACTACTGAAGGACAGCAACAAACAAGTTAATGATTCAACACCAACATGGAAAGGAACTGGCAAGCCACAACTCAGCAATTGGTGAATAATAACATTACAGCAAAAACTAGTCCTGAGGAAGGAAATGTGCATGAGAGTATTTTTTTTTTCATTTTCCCAAACTCAATATAATACATCAATCTTTTTTCTAGCTTTATTTAATAAGGGTCTCAGGGGGAAATGGAGCCAAGGCTGGCTAGAAATGGGCACAAGGTGAGAACACAATAAAATGCAATACAGAAATAAAAAACATTGAACATGAACCACCTCTCGCCCATTCCCATTAGTGGAAGTTAGTGGGTAAACTCCTCTCTAAGTCTCTTCTAATTGTGGATCTGCAGGGCATTTGTACAGTCAAACAGCTACAATGGAACTACATGGAATGGGACTTTGACTATATCAGCAGCACTAAAAGACTCCGTTGTCGTGGCAATGGCAGGCAGACATAGCCAGGCTAATCTGTTTCTGCTGCTGCTGTGAGAGGCTTTTATTAGAGTCATTATCTAGCAATGATAAATAACTGTAAACAAGGAATATCTCTATTCAGAGCGAAGTGAAAAATACTTTTTTCCAGAACTTAACAACCTATGGCCACTTCACACATGGAGGAGTTCAGAGGTGTATGATGGAACCAGATTATTTAGAGCCTTGGAAGTCAGTAACAAGATCTTATAGTGAGTATGTTGTATGTGTATATTATGTATCGAATTGATAATTCCTGATTGCTTTCCTTTCCATTTGAATGAGGAAAGTCTTGAATGCAATCTCTACTAAAACCTAAGAAGGGCAAATGGAGAATCACAGAATTTAAAATTATTTTATTATTTATTATTTATAATTATTTATTAAAAAAGAAAATGATTTTTTTTGCTGTGGAAATGCAAAGTGTAAATGATTTAGAGAAAGTCAGCTGTTCAAGTCAGCTGTGTACCTGGTTAACATAAAAAAAACTGTTTCCTTGAGTGTGTGTGAAAGAGTAAACCTCACACCAGTCAGGTGTGAACAGAAGTGTTCAATCAGGTGCACAGTCATGCCAACATTCTCCACCGCAAAGATTAATGGCAGTAATGAAGACTTGGACCAATTTAAAGTATACTGTACCATCATAAAGCATTCTCTGAAAAAGTTAACTTGATTTCCAACTTAGTAACATTCCTAAAACAAGATTTATGCAACTGCGAAGCAAATATTTTAAAGCTATCTTTAACAAAGCCTTTGACTGTAACACATACAATGTAGGCATCACTGACTGAGCCATTATAAAATGGTAGTGTAGTCTTAAATCGCTAGTGGGAAGACTTATCAATTAAAACAAATATGCATAAATCACCATGCTAATCTGATAGAGGCAAATTATTGTTCTCATGGATCTAGAGAAGCAACACAAATGTCATTAAGCTGTCAATTTTGCCAGTCAATTTGTTATAAGAATTATTACATTCTTGCAGAATAAGCACAGTTTCCCGGATATCTTCCTGTTACTTGACTTTGATATTAAGACTGGATGTACTGTTCCACCTAGAAAGTTACAGAGGCATGTCATAAGTTTAAGAAGGGGTTAGTGTTTGTGTTAAGATTAGTAATAAATATAGCTCTATTTCTGCTTGTGTACAAATTGCTACTATTGCAAGATGTGCTCACATTGGCAATTTAGAGATACCAATTATCCAAACCTGCATGTGTTTGGAAGGCGGGGATAAACCCACATGAATATGGGGATAGCTTGTGAAGTCCACACTACAGTAAGTGTATCCCAGTCCAGAACTGAACCAGAACCCAACAGTTGAGGCTGTAGTGACACAAGGCACCTTACAATAATACCAATGTGGCATAATGTGTAACAGACTGTGACCCTTGCCAGAGGTATTCATAATAGGCATTTTCTTTTTTTTCTTGTTTTCAGAGATGTATTGGGATTTGTAGGACACCCCGGGACAATATGCCACAAGAGGACCCATGAATATATAGGTTTCAGGGGAAAATGACACAAAGATACAGTCTAAATGTGCTAATTATACGGTAGATACAAAAGTGCTCTTTTATTTATACACTGTGATGAAAACTGTATAAAACTCCAAATAAATAAAAAACCTAGACCAATATTTCAGTATAAATCAATTAATAAAAGACTTTCTAAAAACACAGGGTACTTGTGACAAAATTTCAATATGAATATCATAAGTCAGATAAGTAATGTTAATCTGTCCTATTTAAGAAGCTAGGGTGTTCTAGTTACAGGAAAGGCACAGAGGAAATTCGTTTTTTCTATCTAGAAGTTAAAAATATATAATTGAATTACAAGATCTGCATAGTCTATCTACTGATGATAAAAGGAAGAAAAATACAGTATATTGTACTGTATGCATCTTACAGGATTAGTCTTTAGAGCAATTAAAACCTACAGTAGATCCTGTACAATTCCTTGAATCATAATTTTCTCTCACAGAGGATGCTAGACTTTTCACATGGTAGGCTTAATTGCCCCAGGCAGGACTTTGAAACCTGGCCAATCAGAGCAGCACACAGCTCTCCTAATCCCTCTGGCTTCAGATGGAAAAGAAGTATCTTTAGCAAGGTGATGGGATTGAGATGCCCTTATATCACACTCAATCTAGAGCTGGGGTTTAAAGGCCTCAGGACCCAGGCTGCAGTGCAGCGTCAGCAGTAGGACTGTACTTACAGTACAGTGTATTACAGCATCACAGGTACTGTGTGTCTGCTGTATGTGTGCTAATTATGAAGGCAGGGAGTTCTACACACACAGGGGACTCCAGAATGCTACTGCTCACAGTGCAGACCAGGCTGTAAACATCAAATAATGTATATTATGGAGGGCATATTTTAATTATAATAATCTTAATGTATTATCCTGACTAAAAAAATGGAAATGAGGGTAGTGTCGCTTCAGTACAGAATAAAGCTTTCATTTGTTACAGTTACAGTACATATTTAGATTTTTAATTTTAAAGGCACTGTTTTAAGTAATTAGGCTAATGTGCTGTTAATCCATGTTACTCAGCGTCGGCTTATCTGTCTATGATCTAAATGTCACATGAGAAACATTCCTTAAGTCCCTATGTCAATATTATACTGTACAATGTGCATGTACTGTATGTATTTTCTGCATCTGTAGAATTCGGCTTTACTTGTATCTTTTAACATAATGGTTTTATTTGTTTCCAGTATGAGGAAATAAAAATGAATTTTGGGAATTGACTTGAAATACCGAAAAGGAAATTTGTCTACCAATTTACGAAATATCTTTTCATCTTTATGATATTTTTTAATTTTGTGAAGCAAACAATACAATATAACAACACAGCAAAAAAAAAAAGACAATTGCATTTTCTACTATGCACCCCTCCCACTGTCTCTGATACCCTCTGCAAAACCCATGTCCAAACATCACGACGTTCCAATTTCAGTGTGCTTTTCCACCAGTCGGCATATTGCTGAAGAATTTTAGGATTTAGGATTTAAGGATTTTAGGATCAGACTACAAACAGGGTCTTGCATCCTGGTATTGACCAGGTCCAGCCTTATGCAGCCTCCAAAATCTGACCAGATGAGGCTACAAGGTGGTAACAGTGCTGTTTTTAGAGGTAAATCACATACAGTTGCAGTCCTCCTAATACAGTCCATTATTGCATCCCATAAGACACAAGGTTTGCTGAACCACGATTAAAAAAATAGAAATGTGTCATGTTTAGATGCAAAGTACTGTACATCTAAACTGTTCTGCAGCAGAATCACATCGAAGCACCATTGACTGTATTTGGAGTGTCTGCAAGTATTAAGAGTACTCTGCATGACATTGGGATTTGAAAGAAATTAGTTAGAATATCCATATTGAAAAGGAAATCAGTTTTATTGTCTTTCAGAAAAAAGTAAAATCTTTGGAAGAAATACTGGCCAAGCCTGAGAACAGCTGATATCCGTATTCCATACAGGCCAGTACATGTTGTATTCTGTGTAGGAATGTGCATGGTCAAGAGCTTAGTTAGAAATAGCAAAATAATATCAAAGACTCATATTTATAGAAAAAAGTTCAGACAAAACAGTAGTGTGCAAGTGTTAGTCAAAATCAAGTGTAAATGTAATGTAAAAAAAGCTGTTAATTTAAAGAAAATTTCCTATTTAGATAACCTCAGTAAGGTTTTCCTTTTCAGTAGTGACACCTGCTGGTGTAACAGCTCAGAGCTCCGAATGCAGGTCTTAACCATTTAGGCATGATGAGCTTGTAGCAAGACTGGTTATGACAGGGCTGTGTAGAATGCCCAAATCCCCAGAGCCAGCTGAGGACGACAGCTTCACTGAAGTGTCCAGCCTTGACTTTGATTGTGAAGCTATGACATCGGTAATCTGAAAGGACATGGATAGAGAACATAAGCTATGTTTTTTTCTAGCAAATGATTTTGTTATATTTGTTCTTATGGTGAAAATGGTAAGGATGTATATGCACAATGTATTTATAATTTGCATTTCTTTACTTGCAGTCTTTTAAAAATAATGAGATTGTTTTTAAAAAATAGTAAGTAATGAATATTAGTCCAGGTATGGGTGGCACTTTAGTGCAGCAGTTGGAGTTTCTGCCTCACAGTGCTGGGGGCCTGGGTTCAATTCCAGACCTGAGGTGCTGTCTGTGTTTTCACTGTGATCACGTAGGTTTCCTCTAAGTGCTCCAGTATCCTCTCACAGCCCAAAAACATACTGGTAGGTCAATTGGCTGCTGGGAAAATGGCCCTGCTGTGAATGTGTGCATCTGTGTCTGTGTGTCTGTCCTGCGATGAATTGGCATCCCATTCAGTGTGTATCCTGACCCTACAGTATATTGGATAAAGCAATTTTTAAAATGGATGGATGGATAATATACAGTAGGTATCGCCTCTAATGTTGGGAATTGGTAGGTATGTGGTCTCATATCGCTCATTATTTAACTCAGAGGATTTCTCAGGCCAGATACAGACCCATAAAAGTGTGGTCTTTAAAAACAATACACTCTGTATTTTGTTATTAAAAAAACAAATAATACTCAAATGTCAGTCTTTTTGTCAGAATAGTATTCTAAAAATACTAGCACTAGCACTAGCAAAATAGTATTAAGCAAGGCTCCTCATGGACAGGACACAAGTGAATGGCACGGTTACCCTGAAGCAAATGAAGATGTCAAACTACATCACTAGTACCACAGTAACGTTTTTTGAACGGAAATACACCGTTTGAGGTATACAGTAAATACGCAAAACCCCTTAATGCTGGAAGATAAATTAAATTAAATTTTGCTACTTAACATCCTCATCTAATGCCTTGAATATGAATCAACAGGACGGGAGCCTAAGTAATGTACTGTCCAGGAACCAGAGGCTGCAAATGTATAAAAAAACAGTTTGGTGTCTTTTCATTCTCTACTTGGAGTTTTATCCAACATCATGGATACTCAGCCTTTTTTAACATGCCCTTTAAAATGACTTCATTGCAAATATATGAAACTTCAGTGAATGTTGTTGTGAGAAACTGCCACTTCTTGCGTGATTTAAACTTTATACTTTGGATTTATACTTTCCAACACATTAGAACCTTGTCAGAGCCCTAAGAATCGCAGACTCTGCCATGTGATATTGCTAAAGTAATTAACCAGTTTTTTTAGTTTATAATATTCTACTACAGGTTGATATGAGATACATAAGGGGTTACGGTCAAGGAATGCGTCCAATATTTTTGTCTTTCTTGTGATATTAATTTGGTCCATTTAATGGTCACACTCTGTGGAGGCAATGCAGTAAACTTTGTCCTGTGCGAAAGACACACTATGTTTATTAGTTAATAGTTTTTAAATATTCCTTTAAATGCTGCAAATTTTAAAACCTGCATAAACTAGTAGCTTTCCCGATGTCGTGTACAGTATATACAGTATATAGATGCACTTATGTATTTATCATGTAGTCTAGTGAATTAAGAGCCATTTCTTCCACTCTTTCTTTACATTGCTGCTGCCTATGAGGGCTGGCAAGGCTGTCAGCGTGCATCTGTAAGGTGATTTTCTTTTAGTGGCCGTAGATTAGGAGCAAGGAGAAGCAACGTGATTAACTCATCAGGTCACAGCTATTTCAGCCCACCTCAGCATTCTGGGTGCATTCTGGGTGACTTTTCAGCCTTGACAATGCAAAACTATAAATGATTTATATAGAGAAGTTAAAGCCCTCTGGCTTTCTTTAGGTGCTGTAATGTAGATGCTACAGGAAGAAGCTACTTGTAATAATAACAAGGAAGTAGGAAGTGAACTTTCTTATTATAATAACCCAGACATGCCTGTATTGACATACTATTGATTATCTTAAATTTGTTTATTTTTGTAGGGAATCAATGTTATGAAACTTAAGATAAAATATAAACCAGGAAAGGTATTCCATCTAGTAAAAAAATACTGAACAGTGAATATTTACTAAGAACTTATTGATAAAAAGCCATCTAGAGTTATTTTGTGATTTATGACATTTAACTTTAAAGACTGAATGAATTATTAAGATACTCTACATAACATGCAAAGTTACAACTGACTCATCAAAACTGATGAGGGATTTAAGGAAGCTTTCAATGTAAGTTCCATGGCTCATCTTTTGCTGTTTTAAATTTCTACCACTAGCATTTAACAAGTATTAATTCAGGGCTGGATTCAAAATGATCAACCCACCTGCTAAATACAAAATTAAGATAGTCAACATATGTGAAGAGTTTTTTTTATTAATGGAACATCAGAGAGTACTTCTCTGAATGTCAGGCTATTTAAAGGGATTAAAAATAAATACATTTTCAGCTCTAGTATAAATAGCTAAATCTGAACCAGAAGGAGAAGACTGTTGGATGATTTTGTTCATTCTGAGATGTGGTTCACAATATTTTGGCATTCTTTAAATGTGATCTGTTTAAAATTCTTTTTTTTAATACTTGGTGTGATACTGTACTGTACGTCTTCATTTTTCTTTCCTTTGGCGAAACTGGGTGTCCACATCACAATGAACATTGACTTTTGTAAAAACAAAATTTTAATTAAATCCTTTCCAGGTAAATGAGTTGTGGTAACAGCAAAGATTATTGTACCTTTCATAGATCATACCTACAGTGTGATGACATAATAAATAATGCAACCCAAAATTTTAAAGGTAAAAATCAGCAAACCATTAATAATAGCCCTAGCATCATATATCAACTTGAAACATTCTAGTTAGAGCCAATTCCCAGTTATTCCAAGACCTGAAGCTGCATTTTGTTTTCCTATCTGAGTTGCTATATTTCAACAGTTTGACTTGTTCATTGAACCAGGACAGATCCTTAGGACCTTCTGGAGTAATGACAATTACCTAGTGGTGCATTTAAAAGTGGAAATTACATTATTGCACATTTTCCATTGTAATATGTACTTATTCTAGTGTGACACACCCTATTTTTTATTTTTTTTTTCACTCCAGCAATGTTCTGATACAGGCTTAAAGCCCTTTTATGAAAATCTGCATGTGAGGGATTTTCATCCTGTAACTATGGAGATCAATGTACAGTAGTTGTTAAGATGAAGAATCCATAGACTCTAGAATCTATTCAGAATTATTTTATGTCTCTTGCTTATTTGTTTGTATCTAAACATATTGGATTCAATGCCTGAGAGTGACACATGAGCCATTAAAAGAAACTAGAGTTTAAATGTATTTAGGTTGTTTTGTACATTGTAGAAGACCACCTGTTTTCAGACAGCCGCCTATTCCTACTAACTGTTTGAGGTAACCTTAAGCCTATCGGAGAAGTTTGTCCCACAAGGCAAGATGATGCTGTGTTGGGAAAGCAGTCTGTCACCAGGCACATATGCATACACGTACACCACATGTTTACACTCACACAAGCAGATATAGAGAGATCATAAATGCCAATCAATGTAGCCCACGTGTCTTTGGGAGGTGAAAGGATATCAGAGCACTCAGAAAATAACCCACATCAACATGGGCAGAACATGCTGTCTAGAGGATCATCATAATGCTCATCATCATCATCACTTTCTAATTCAAGATGGCGCCAGAGAGAGGCGATGTCTTGAGTGCAGCTTCTCACAGATTTTACTTTCTGTCGTGTTATGTGTAATCTGCTCTCTAACTGCTGGGTACAATTTTTGCTGCTACCCTCTTCCTGTCTCTGAGAATTGTGATGTCATTTTCTATGTCAATAGATGTTATGTTATGGTATCTTTTATGTCATCTGTTATGTCATTTGTCATGCGAGAAAAACATACATGTAAACATTTCATTGTATTCAGGTACATACAGTATGACAAACTTAACCTTCTATAACAATGTCAAGCTGTAACTGAAGCATTACATGGGTGAAATAGCAATAACCACAGTGAAATTGCTGCTTGAAACATATTTTGCTTTGTGTTACAAGAGTAAAGTTTACTAGGATCAGAATTTTATGAGTGCCATTATCAATTATGATTCAGTAGTTTGTAGTCAATTAGCTATTTTTAAAAATGCATTTGACTGTTTTAAATGTGGGAATGACTGTATAACAAACTGTGAAGTGAGATACCATTCTTATTCAATACCATTTCAAAGCCATGAGCTCAGAGCCCCATCGGAGGGAGCTGATGAATGGTTTTTCAACAAGATTTCATCTATCTACCTCTTCCAGAGGGGACATGACACAAATAATTGGTGTCACTTCTATCGATCATGTGCCAACTGGCAGCAGAGCCAAACAGCTGACAAAACACTTCATAATAACATTGATTGCAGCTGGCTTATTTTAACAGTATCTGGGGCCAAGTTGAACAGACCAAAGCAAGACAGCAGTATCAGGATTTTGAATAATAGACTTATACACTATAAAGTAAAACTGTAACACTGTTTCATAAATGTTCCGTTTTAGGTCAAGTTAAATCAAAAATGCACTGTATATGTAATAACCTTCATAAATAACATGAAAGAAACAATAACCTTTCATTTTCAAATTTAGTCCAAATTTTAGTCAAACTTAGTTTTTTTAATCTAAAGACTGCCTTATGCTGCAGTAACATGGCTATAAATCAGATGTACAGTAGGTTCCAATGTATCCCCCAAGGACAACATTAACATTCTCCTACAATCAGTTTTTAATAGATAAAATTAGGCAAAAATGTGAAAGTGTTTATTCAGTATTTACCATAGAATTCATACAGTAGAATAATGCTGGGTTTTGCAAACGTCAGTAAGAATGCTGAATGAAACACAACATTTTTCAGAAAACTACTTTTAGTTTAAGTCTCTTGGGTCAGTAGAAAATTTTTGTAAAAATGCTATTATTAAGGTGCAGTTTTGTGAGTGGCTAAATCAGTAAAGGTGGTCGTTTGTAGTAGAGATTTACCCTTTTAATTTACTCCTTTTAATTTACCCTCATCAATGTTTAGAGGCTGCTCTGGAACACTAGACCGACAGGCGCAGTTGAGCGTAACCAGATTTGGATACACTCGAGCCTGCCAGGGTAACCACGGCCTGCTGCATAACCACACTTGTTGTGGGCTTCTCAGTGCTTGTGGACTTGAAGTGCTGTCAACAGGAGCCCCAGAAGTCTTCCCATTCAGTGTAAATGGTCTGTTGGAGTCACTGTGCAGTTGTGGCACCATGGATTTAGATAGTTAAAACTCAATTTCTAGTAAATAGGAGACCCTGGGTGCCCTTTCCTTCTTTGGACGTGCATTTAAAACCAAGAACACTTATTTATCCAAAGGGTAGTGGGAGTATGGAACAAGCTGCTCAGCTGTAGTGTTGAATCCAGATACTCTTTAAACCATTTTCAAACACCACCATATTATTATTGACGTACACTTGCTTTGGATTGTCCGTTAAAACCATTTACTTTTAAAACCAAGGCAAGAACCTAAAATCCACTCCTACAGAGTGGTGTCTACTTAATGTACCAAATTGAATAGCTCAATAGGAATACTCACAGTAGCTTCAAGTATCTGAGTAAGTAATTGTTAGATTACTGTATTTATGCAGTTTACACACAAAGGGATTTCAGATTGAGTTCTGCAAGTAATCATCAACCAGGCATCAATGAAAAGTGAAAAAAATGACCACACTAGAACCACAAATTAAATGGATTTTGCCTGAACCCTCCACCTGCATGGATGGTACCCTGATTGTGTTGGCTTCTTAAATAGAGGGTGAACTACATCTTCATTGCTGAAGAGGACAGTAAGTATTTCAGCAACGGCTTTTCCTTGAGTGCCAGAGACAGTAACTCACCAACAATATCCACTACCAAAACTCATCATCCTCCTTAAGTGGCAATTCTCTCTTTCACAGAATTTCATTTCTTTGCACATCTTACACCTCCTCAGACCTGCCTCCTCACACTCCACTAATTAACTGAGCCTGCACTGTGTAAGTGGAATTAAGCAGTCTTTCGCTGCAGACTTCCATATGGATAACAATTGTGTTTTGAACCTGAGCTTAAGGCAGCTGCTGACTTTTTTAAAGAGTAACACTTTTCGGATGAAACATAGTCACTGTCCACTCCAGATGTCTACTTGTGAGAGAAAGCTGAGTCAATGGAACTTGAAAGTCAAACATATCTTAACATTCACCAAGAAAAGTCTTAGCAGTTAAAATTATGCATTATCCTACTACAGTTCACATTTTTGGCAATTATTTCAATAGAAAATAACAGATCACAATTGTTAAGAGAAAGCCATGACCTGAAAACCTTACAGAGGAGCATTACATGACAAAAATACTGCATAAAGTCATTCTCATAGCGATGCTCAAAGACTTGGACTCCAGAAACTTTGGCTAATATCCACAGTTCCTTATTCATATGGGAAAGCAGACAAATAAGTGGAAATGCTCAAGGAAGCACCTGCTGACTGGGGAAATCCATCTCCATACCAAATACTGAGATTTTTAAAAACTATTCTTGACTACAATAAAGGGGGTCTCATTTACCTTTACATATCAACACACAGCTGTACATTTATGCTGAAGAACTGATTTCTAACTTTCTCATGGTAGAGTGCCAATAGACCCTTACAGTGTCCTGAAATGTCTCTTTTCATGTCTTCGGCACAAAGAAAACTCTTCGTGTCACGTGAGCTATTGAACGTGCATGTGTACTTGTATGTACTGTATGAGAAGGTGAGAAGAATGGACTCAGAGTGAGAGAGAACATCAACTTTGGTACAGTACTTTGTGAAAAGAACTTTCGTATTATTTCATACTGCATCATTATTTAAAAAAAAAAAGATTGTTGTCAACTAGAATTTAAGCTCAGACTTGATGGTACAAAATATTACAACATGCTGAGCAGGTTGAATGACATACCTTTTTTTAAATTCAGCTTACAAATCCTGTTACAAACTTACTGTTTGAAGAGACGTGGAATCCATGAGCCTCAGTTAATCAGATTATGTATCTTCTCTCACTAGCATGCAAGACGCTCTGAAGTACTTGAATAAGAAGGTAATATAAGGGAAACAGAGGTGAGAGAATCATTAGGGGACTGTGAACTTAATGTAAAATGATGTGCTTTGAGGTAAATTATGAAGCTATACTGGTTCAAAACAGTTCAAAACAAAAGTTACAGTTTCAGGAAAGTACCCTGTAAAGAAATGATGGTTCAAGAAAAGTAAAAAAATTGATAGATATGGATTCAGTAGAGAATAAATGGTGACATTTCAATAAGTTTCCAGTAGCTTTAAGCATAGAATAAATGCTTGCCAAAAGCATGTAAACCAGTTATGAAAAAAAATGATTGAATTGGAAAATGAAAATAATTACTCTGAAAATACAATACTATTTAAAAGTCTAAGAGAGAGAGAATAGAAATATTGCAATGGAGGCTAAAATTCATTTCTCTACTACAGAAACAAAAGGATGGTAAAAAAAATTGAGCACAATCTACAGTATAGAGTCTCAGTCATAATAATAGTTAGATGTTAGATGATGAAAGTAAATTTCTCTCAGGTATTTTCCAAAGGAAAAATGGCAGTGTTAAAAACTAACAATTTTCACACAGAAGAAAGACTCACTAATTTTATCTTATATAATTATTTATTATATTGAATAACATAAGCATAGGTGATGTAGACTTATTACAAGTAATAGAAGTCCTAGGATCTGGTGGTCTGGTGGAAATGAAAGGTCAGAGACTATTAACAAAACTCTTATTTTTCTAGCTGTGATTCAAGTCAGAGTCACAGGGGAGCCAGAACTTTGGCATTTAATGGGCACAAGCCAGGGTACACCCAGGATGGGATCCCATTCCAACACAGGGCAGACACGTACAGACATTCACACTAGGGCTAAATTTCCCAGATGCCAATTAACCTACCAGTATGTCTTTGGACTGTGGAAGGGTTAGGGTTATGGACAAATCCCACACAAACATGGGAAAGACATATAAACCTCACACATATAACCCCACAGATCCAGAATTGAACCCAGTGCCCTAGTGCTGCAAAGCAGCAATGCTAGCCACTGCACCACTATGCAGTTCCCAGATGGTGAGATCATCAGATCAATTAACTACTAACAGCCAGGTGAGATAGAATGGGAAGGTGGCCTGTTCTAATTTCTAAAGCTATGTTCTAATCATGGGGCAGCATCAAAATTCTGTGTTTTTTACAAAAGATACAAAGAAGAAATATTTCAGCAAGCCAAGTTTCTTCAGGAAGGACAGAATTTAGGGCAATGAACATCAGCCAGTGTAGAAAACACTCAAACTTCAATGGTAGTCATGATGTGGGACCCACTTTCTAACATTTAGTGACATTTCATCGCTTTTCCGTTCTTCAATTACCTTTAACTCTCGTCTTGCTTGTACCACGAAATCGAAGTTAATTGCTGATAGTCATTGTTTTTTTATTAAGGGCCTACATCCCTCCCCCATCAGGCACACCAGAATCAAACACTTTGACTCATTCATAAGATACAGTGGGAGGAAGTTAGCAGGAAAACAACACACGGATGTTTCGGGACTTATTTGGCTAATCAACTCACACGTGCCCTTACAATGAAGCACGTACATATTAAGTGGACCATGTGCATTTTTCTTGCCCATCTCATTAGTAATAAAAGAAAATAAATGAGAAAGCACTTCTTGTGACCCAGATGTGAGTCAGGCTGCAGAGTTTTCCCACACTGATAGGAAGTGGGGCCTCCAAGAGTCAGGGGCTCTCCTGAGGAAATGGCATCAGGCTATTCATGAGCATGCTGCTTTGGGATGGGGATGAGAAGCGTGCTGTGTGTATGGAGTGATGCTAATATTGTTGTTTGGAGGTGGTGGTGTGTGCGGAGAGGTATTTTATTATTATGAGCACACTGGGGGTTATTGTGTTTCTGTTTACATTAAACCCTATTATGGTCGGGTGACCTTGTATCTATGAAGTATCGTTGGCACACAATGGGTCCCCTGTGTACACAACTGAAATGTTGCTCACAATACATTTGGTATAAGGTGACAGCTCTGCCAGAATAGAAGATCTGCACTTTTCCCACCGTTGTTCAGGGCATCCTGCGGTTGTTTATAACCGCAGTGCTTGGGGACACAGGTACCTGGGGATCGCTTAGTGTTGAGCTAATAGCTGGAGGCCTGTGGAGCTGAGTTGATGGAAAACTGCCCTGGAAATGTGTTATGAAGGAGCACCACTTAATAAAATTCATCTCAGTTGCTTAATGCATCCTCTGTATTGTGCTGGGAACTGGTGATAAAGTGTTTCTTAGCTTCTCTGGTTCAAACAGGGCACGAGGAAAAAGAGCTGGGTTACTAACAAATCTGTTCATCCTTTCTGGTTTTAGCACTTCTATTTATCTAAAGAAGGGCAGACATGTTTTCTGAAATAGCTACCAGAAGTCTCAAGATGAACCGATTTTCCTTTCGTAAAAGGCTAGGAAACGTCCCTGGATCTCTCCACTAAATCTGAGCATTGGCAATGATTCTTCCCTGTCATTACCTGATGCATCTTTCAAAAGAGTACCACATCATATCACAGCCTGACTAAATCTGTATTGAAAAAACACATGCTGTACTGTACTCTTTATTCATGTTACAAAATAGTGATGATGTAAGAGAGAAATACAAATTGATATTAGGAGCTTTAGGGCAGCTTGGTGGCACAAGTGAGCATCGCTGCTTTGCATTCATGGTGCCCTAGGTTCAATTCTGGACCTGGGGTGCTTTGTGCATGGAATTTCTATGTTCTCGCTGTGTTCGTATGGGTTTTTCTGCCAGATGTTCCAGATGGTCCAAAGATATACTGGTGCTGTAGGTTAATTGGCTTCTGCTGAAATTGGTCCTGGTGTGAGTATGTGCACTGCAATGGACTGCATCCCTTCCAGGGTGTGTCCCACCCTCTGCCCATTGCCTGCCATCATAGGCTCTGGCTCCTCCATAACTGCACCGGATAAAGCTGTTAAAAATGGATGAATGTATAAAGAGTATAGAATATAAAGACTATAAAGAGCTTTAAAACACACAAGAGCATTTTTAATCTACTGTCAAATACACATGGTTCTAATATCTTAATCATTTAAGATACACCAAAAATAGGTACTTACAATCCTTACTTACAACAGATTTATACAATTCTACTAAACATTGCCACATTCTGCCAGCAGAAACACAAATGAAGCAGCACACTTCGAACTGCTAAATTAATCTAAACCTATCTGGTCTGAAGTTTCAATAATTCGTTGGTACCTTTAAATTCTCATAAGCACACACATTGGCCTGAAATAGTTAATGTTTCAGTCATTTTCAGTCAAACTGGCACATACTGTAAATCATTCTCTCCTTCTCTAAAGTTTTAAAGCCTTATAAAACTCACTCATGCACAATATTATGTCCAACACATGTGAAAGGGCATTCTTTTAGCGTTTTTATGGCCTACTGTCTCAAATACTATTGTACCTACTGTAGCTGTGTTGAAAAGCTGTCACTTTTATGTTTTGGGTCAACAAAGCTGACAAAGCATGAGTTTGGACTTCAAATTTGCTGTGAATGCTGTAAAATATAAACCGATGTTCTATAATGAATATTGGACAAATATGTTTAATGTCTTAAGTAGTAGTGTAGTTTTTGCTTTGTTAGATTTCTCTGCAACGCAAACACAACAGATTTTATTCAATTCAATACTTTATTGAACACAACAGATCTTATTCAATTCAATACTTTATTGACATGTCAACAAAGTTGATTGGAATTTGCCCCAGTGCAGCCCAGATAAAAACAACAATAAAAAACACATATACATTATTACACCTACTGTACACAGACCATATGATACTTGCAGCCTTTCAGATCGACTGTACATATAGGTGCTATTTTGAAACTGATGCTTTGAAACCTTCTCCCCTAAGGGAGCGGTTTAAAAAAGCTGCCAGCGGGATGGAAAGTGTCTGTGGACACCTTCTTAGCTTTTCGTTTGATGTTGCTGTCATAAGCAGAGGCAAGACAGGGAGGATCACATCTGATGATCTTGGACGATGTGCGTACGACTCTTTCTAGCTGTTTCCTCTCTTGGGCAGTCGTATTGCAGTACTTGTTTTTGAGAAGGTGACCATGCTCTCAATCACAGTTCTACAGAGGTGTATCATTGCTTCCTGATTAACTTCAAACTTCCTCAACTATGGTAGGCAGTGCAGTTTCTAATGGGCTTTCTTCACTATGAGGTAGATGGTCGTGCCACAAAACTTCAAAGATTCCACTCTCTCCACAGACTGGCCATTAATGACAAGTGGTGGCAGATCACCTCCAGCTCTATGGTTTTACCAGTGTTTAATTCCAAATCATTCTATTGACACCAGTATGCTCTGCCAGGGCGCTGACCTCACTTCTATATCCTGTTTCATCCTTGTGGGAGATTAAACCTACAGATGTTGTGTCATTTTTATTATATTCACAAACTCCAAGTCACAATCATTCATGTACAGTATAACCAGAAAAGGAGTGGCAACAGTACACACCACTGGGGGGCGCCAGAATTCAGAGCCATAGACTTAGAAACCATGTTACTCATCTTCGTCACCTGCTTCCTATCAGAAAATCTAAGATGCAAAGGCACAGTGACTGACTGCTGCTCAGATCCTGAAGTTTATCAAACAGCTTTAGAGGCACAATTGTACTAAACACTGAGCTGTGGTCGCTAAAAGGACTAGTGTGTAGGTATCAGGGGTCACAATTCCGCAGGACAGAATGAAGGCAAAGAGAAACACCAACCTCTATGGACCTATTGGCCCCATACAAGAACAGATAAGGGTCCAGTTCAGCACTGGACAGATGGTTACCCATCACTCAAAACCTTTCATAGTGACTGAGGTCAGGGCTATGAGCCAATAATCATTCAGACAGCTGACATTATCTTTCTTAGGCACTGGAATAACCACTTCACTTAAAACATGTAGAAACTTTACACTGGTCAAGAGACCTATTAAAATAGCTATAAAATAGGTATTAAAAATAACTAAAATTTTAAGGGATTCTTTGTTGTTTTTAAGAAAGAGCTTTCTTATCAACATTTTGTTACCAACAGACAGGTACAATTACTTATGAAAATGAGGATACATAGTCTGGATTATCTAATGTTTTACTAACCATGGTAAAATGTTGTCTGTAAATGCACTGCTACACAGCACAAAGCACATTATTTGTTTATTTAAAAATGTTATGAAACTTGCAGATATAGTTCTTTCTGAAATAAGAACTTTTTAAGAAGATATTAATTTAGCTTTATGACCAATCTGAAAATTGTAAAGGCTTCTTTAAATAATCTTTCCATGAGGAGGGTAGGCCTTGATTTTATTTATTAGACTGCCATCTCGTGGACAACAATGATATCACACCTTAGGTAGGAGTTTTTAAAATATTGTTTTACCCATAAAGACAAACTTCTGTTCTTCTAGATTAACCAGTGGAAATTCATGATTCTACCAGAAAATGTAAGACCTTATCTTTCTATTCCCTAGCTTGAATAACTAACACATACACATACTATACACACAACACATATTTTTAAAGTATGAGCACTTTACTAATTTGAAAGGAAAACATTCAAATGAAAAGCTTATGTCACAGAACAAAATTCAACATTGATTGGATTAATAGGCGATTATTGATTTTTAGAGGTTAAACATTAGTCATATATGATCCTTGACACCAGCTTGTGTACAAACTATTAAAATAAGAGCCACACTTGTCAGAGAATACTGAGCAAAATTGTGTGGTACTGTATCTACTTTTCTGTGATCAGTTTGGTGGTTGAGAAATGAACAGGCAACAGTTTAAAAGATCATTTATAAAACTACAAAAGCACAAGTCATAAACTCACATCTGTAGATAAATGTGGAGTTTTCCTAATTTTGTAACATTTTCTTACATATACTGTATACAAATAGGTACAGCTGGAATGGGTTTTACATCCCAAATAATGGATCCAGTCTTCTGCACTAATTTTTTCACTTTGACTAAACCCAATTCACTCAAATGTAGACACAAATCTTTACATGGGAAATTAATCATGCTTTTTACATAAAATAAATAGTCCTCCACAAAAACTGATGATATTAAAACAATCTTTGTTCCTTTTCTATATTGACTTTACATCCATCCATCCATTTTGCTTTCTGTGATATAGGGTCATGGAGGAGCCGGATCTCGGCAACCATGGGCACAGAGCAGGGTACACCCTGGACAGGACACCAGTCCATTGCAGATATAAAAAACATAGGGTGGCATAATGTTTATCAGTGTTACCTCACAGCTCTTGGGGTTTGGGTTTGATTCTGGCCTGGGGTGCCTTCTTTGTAGAATTTGCTGTGTTCTTCTTTTGTTCACATAGGATTTCTATTGGGATTCACATGGGGGGACTTCATCAGTTGTTTCTCTTGTGCTCATTGGTTCATGTTTCACTGTTTATTGTAATTGAGCCTCTTGTATACTTAGAACAGGTGCCTTCTAGTCTTTTCTGTTCAATATTAAAGATGTTTTGTTCCTTCACCCTGTCTATGTTGGACATTGCCTTATGTGCTGGATTCTGGTTGCTCTTCTTTGGACTAATTCCAGACCAACAATATTGTAACACTGTCAGGTTCACGTGGGTATGCGCCCTCACCACTGCTGCCTCGGGTCAGCCCCCCACTGCTGGTGTCACTCAACAGGGACCCAGCCAGTTAAGCTAAAGGGAGATCTCCCCTACACCTGGGGGCTGAGGTCCCTGCTATTCACAGGGAAGGGTGGTGACGTCACCGCACTGGCAAGCCGGCTCGCACAACCTGTAATGTCGGCCTGATGCGTTACAATATACAGTATTTGTATAACTTGGTGATTCAAATTGTGCTCAGCATTTTAAGTGAGGCCTACATTGTACTATTTTAACATTAAATTTTTTTACTTAAATTATGCACTAGTAGGTATTGTATATATGCTAACATTTTGTTTGCTTTTTTATTGCTTCTCTATGGGGTCTACATGATGTAAATGTCAAATATAATCATCTACATTTTTATAAGTAGTCTCATCAAGCACAGATTTTCCCTTTCAGATACAGTATATAGTTCATATTTTTATTTCATGCATACCTGTCATACTCTGCAGTTCTCAAAAATTAAAAGTCATCTGCCAAGTATTTGCTCAGTCATTTTATCTGTTTTTTTATTTCATTTGCTGCTTCTATAGTATTTGCTAATTCTGTTTCAGTATGGTCTCAAAATTGACTGGATTATTTAGTATACCAGAAACTAGAGCGTTGATATAGTGTAAGATACAAACAGCACTGGTCCTAGTACAGATACTTGTGGTACTCCATTAATTACAGCACTGAAATTAAATCCTTATCTGTACACTCCATATTACCAATTCTCAATTTCCTTATCTCCCCAAATACCTGTTAATTGAAAATTAATCTATTACAATATATTATGTGGAACTTTATTAAAAGCTTTCTAACAAACCATAACTAACACCATATTGTGTGCTCTGTGTGTATCCATTACTGTCATTATATATAATTCGAGGCACATTATTTTTTATTCTGTGGCACAACTCTGGTGAAAGTGTAATACGTCAGTTGCAAACTGGGACAAACAAATGTTTATTAACGTATCACCACCCTGTGTGCCTATTTACAATAGAATAGGCCCTTAACAGCTTCTACTAGCAGGTTGGTTGATAAATAATCAAAGACCAGCCTGTCATATAGGTGTTGGAAAGTAGTTTAACAATTTCTTAACAGGGTGCACCAAAGGGGTTTTATAGCCATTTGGAATTAATTAATTTTAAAATGGATTTAGTAAGGAGTGCATTTTCAGATGTATATTTTTGTGTACATGCACTTGTTGTGTGGGAATGGGTAATATATAGAATGCCAACAGGACTGGCATAGGATGTACTGATTATGTTGCAATTTTGGTGATAACTGATTGCAACTGTGAGATTGGGGAAATATTATAGTCTCACATACACATTAAACACTTCAGAAAAGAAGACAAACTGAGAAAGGAAGAAGAGATGAAGAGTTTTGTTTTTTCTGTTCTTTTTACTTTTTTACAGTCATTTATATATTTTGGAGGAAGTAATAGCTGTAAGTTTTGTGCCCATTAAGAACTTAAAATCTGATCTTCCCGCCTTATTCCCGCAATTGGGGTGTTTTTGTCTTTTGTTAAAGAAAGTCCAGTCAACCATCAGTCATCATACCATATGGTAAAAGTGTAAAATTTACAAAGGCAGACTTCATTGAGTAGAGCAGAAATAATACAGTATATTTACAAAGATAACGATAAACATTATTCAAAATATTTGTAAGTCATATTATCATCCTCACACTCTTATTGCTCCTATCCTCATGCTTTTTTGAAGGTCCACTACAGGGCAAACACTTTCTGCCAAAAGTGATGCACACCCCGCCCCCCCGAGTTTGAAAGTGTGAGCAAACAGATTTACGTTGTTGATTATGGCATTTCTTTTTTCTTCTTTTTGATAAGAATCATTAAAGTGAAAGAAGAGGGAAAAAGAAAGCAAAATGAACAAAAAGAAAACAAAAAAATATAAACTCAAATTGTTCAGTCTCATTTTCAACTTTTCCCATGTTCTTATGTTGTTAAAATCATGACACATAAATTAATCAAACTGCTCCATTTAGTCAAGGGATACAGATTCTGTTGAAGGCCTTTAATAAGCCATTTGAAAAAACCAAACATAGACATCATGGAAATTACAGCTTGTACATACCACAAAACAGAAGGAGACATAATGTATAACTTTCCACTATGAGCACAGAATATATACAGCAGATTGATCATCACCATCATAGCTAGTGACATTCAACTACCACCGTCATCAAACCCCACCATACAGTGCTGTGACAAACAGCCCAGCCTTCGTAACCACCAGCCTAGACTAAACAGGAAGCACTAATGCATATGTGGAATAGTAAACATTACCACTGAACTCATATTTTCATAAAGAGGCCTTGCTCATGTGGTATTTCACTTGTAATCAGGAGGAAAACACAATTGATAGATGTGTTTTCAGGCATTGTTAGTTTTCAACAGAGTTTTTCTTTTTTCTGAAAGGAAATGCTCTTACAATTATCCACCATCCTTGATTCTACTTTGTTATAATCCAAATCTTGCATAGATGGAAGGATATGAGAGAAAATAGAACCTTTTTAATTTCCTGATGTAAAACCCCCTTCCTCCATGGAAATGTGATCTGTGTTGTAAGTACTGCTCCCCCAACAGATGCAATAAAAATATTAAAAATGTGGAGTTTCTGATGCTTGTCCAGCTAATATATCTCGTGCAGTTCTCTACAAATTTAGGAATACCCCTCATAATTTACTTTCTCATTTTTATGTGAATGAGGAAAGACAGTACACCACTGTTACAGGCTGGTGGAAGAAATTCTTTCAATGGCTCATTTGTCTCTGACAGTTGGTCGATAAGTTTTGAGCTCTATCACAGAGGCCAAGTACACAGCATCTCCAGCCTTCTCCCTCCTGGATGTCTCACACACTTGCTAATAGGAAGTATTCAATAAGTATAAATGGGGAGGTGCCCAATGGTCAGGTACAGTATAACGGCCTGTTTCACCGGAGTGTCGATAAACGAGCTGAGCCCTATGCGTAGCAAGTGTCCGAGATGGCAAACAGGTCCCTGAGGCGGAGTCCAAAAGAGCAGAATCCAAGGGTCGAAAGGAGAGGTCAAAATCCGTTAGATCAATCAGGAAAAGCACGCGGTGAGAGACAGCAACCAAGCAGCGAACTGACTAGCCTGTCACTCAAAATACCGAGTGAGGAAGGGTGGGGACAAGGAGCTTAAATAGTGAAAAAGAGACGTGATTGGATAATGAAGTAACGAGGGCAATTAATGTGGTCAGGTGCGGTGCGTGGTTGTAACATGGTCAAAAAACCAACAGCTGGCTTCTCTCAGGCAGTGGTGAAACTACAGTAAGTGCCTGTCACAATCATATGGACTATTACTGTGTTTGACATTGACAATGTCTGAAATGGCGCCATAATGCAATACCTATGTCAAAACAACCATACACTAAACAAGGGACCCGTTCTTTGCAAAAATACAGAACACTGAGTCCACCTACTAGTATTGTGTGTGAACAATAGCCACTATGTCATGTGGTGGGTTGCTGTCTTTTAGGTCAGGTAAACAAATTGGTGAATGAAGGTGAAGTGTTTGGGGGAACAAAAAGCCAAAGCCTTCTGACACCAGGAGATGATTCAATGTAAAGTTTCCCAGAAGTGGTAGTGTGGTGTTATTTAACAATTTAAAGGGAATTTCGGACAATACAATACTGTATGTATTGTATTGTCGAGATGACAGAGATAATGATTCTGACCGTGGCAGTAGCAAAAACGGTAGCTAGTTTTAATAGAAAAGATGACATTAAAGGAGAGAAGGAAGATTTTTCCAGACAATGAGAGAGGGAGGGAGATAAACCAAAGAAAACCACAGAAACCAAAAGAAAGATGATCCAGAAATAGTGAGTGAATCTAAGATCAAGATGGTCAAGTAGCTCAGAAGCAAATGAGGGAATATGAATTGGGGTGGAGAGGTGAACCAATAGTTATTTTGGGTATGTGAGACAAACTGGTCTGGGGAAAGAGTAAGAGAAGAATGAGTAATTGAAGTTATTACAGACTTGACAACCTCCAGCAGACAATATAGGATGGTTGAAGAGATATTTGGACCAGCCTTTGTAGTCACTATACTGTATAGGAGTTTGAATACTTGTTAACAGTCTGGGTTTTTCTGGGTGGTTAGGATATCAGGTCTCTAGCATGCCTTATTTGTAAATTTGCACCTAAGGTAACTTGTATGTTTATGTTGTTGTACTTTAGTATGTGTCATTGCTAATACAGAAAATATTTGTTTACCTAAATTAATCCTCTTTTCACCAAAGCTGTTCCAGAGAGCAAAGAATTCACGTTCCTCTAACTTTACCAAGCACTCTGGTAAATTCTTGGCGAGATCTTTACAAGTTGGGTGCAATGATTATTTAATTTACTTATTGAGTTATCTGTTTATCAATTATTCTCTAATTTTTGGAACCCTGCATTTATAACAATATGATGCATACATAATATTTTAGATTAAAAACCTGTTTAAGCTGAAGCCTTCTAAGGGCAAGATAAGTTAGAGGAAGTATCAGGAAAAAACAAAGAGAAATAAATGAAATTTGTTGATTGCAATCGTATTCAACAAGCTTAACAACCTAGGTATCAGCATCTCTCCTCTCTCTGCAGCTGGATCCTGCATTCCTGACTGGCAGACCACAAACTGTGAGGGTCAATGGAAAGCTTTCTTCCACACTGACTGTCAATATAAGTGCCCCTCAGGGCTGTGTGCTGAGCCCCCTGCTGTTTTCAGTTACAACTTCATCTGCAAATACTGTACGCTGATGACAGTACCATCAATGGCCAAATCACCAGTAATGATGTGACGGCCTACAGGGATGAAGTCAGGAATCTGGTGGAGTGGTGCCTCAACAATAATCTCTCCTTCACGTCAGCAAAACCAAAGAGCTGCTCATTGATTTTAGAAAGCAGGGTGGGGACCACACCCCTATTCACATCAATGGGGTGCCCGTAGAGATGGTTAGCAGCTTCAAGTTCCTGGGTACCTTCATTACTAACGATTTAATTCGGTCCCAGAATGTAACTGGAGCTACAAAAAAGGCACAACAGAGGAGGCTTTACTTTCTCAGACAGTTGAAAAAACTTTGGTCTATCTTCAACTGTCATTACCACATGTAGCAGGAGCACTATTGAGAGTGTGCTAACATGTGGAATTACAGTGTGGTTTGGCAGCAACTCGTTGTCTGACCAAAAGGTGTTACAGGGGATGATCAGGTCAGCCCAGTCCATAATTGGAGTACAGCTCCCCTCTATTGTGGACATTTTTACAACTTGCTGTCTCAGGAAGGGTGGAAGTATTGCTAAGGACAACAATCATCCTAATTTCTCACTTTTCTCTCCCCTTCCCCCTGGTAAGCATTATACGAGCATAAAGGAATGAACCTCCAGATTCAGAGACAGTTTCTTCCTGCAAACTGTCAGATTACTGAACTCTACCCCTACCACTGACTTGTTGACACTGACGTTTTGTTTTCCTCTTTTCACAGTGCTTGTGCTGACTTGCATTTTTAAAGTTGTATGTTATTTAACTTTTTGCTGCTGTTGTGAATTTATGTTTTGGTGTTTCCGTAATTTCTTTCTATCGGAGCATACATATACAGTAAATAAGCATTCCATTGTACTTGTGCATATGACAAATAAACTGAACCGAACTGCATTAAGTATTTTGATCAGTGAACTTAATTTTTTTTTTGAAGCACCTCTGGCAGCAATTATAGCCACAGGTCTTTTTGGGTGCAAACTTTGGAGACTGGCGTGGTGCCCATTGCCAATTCTGTTTGTCTTATTTGTTCAAACTCTCTCAAGTTGCTTAGGAATTGCTTGTGGGCAGCAGTTGTCAAGTCTTTTCAAAGATTCCCAAAAGGATTCAGATCAAGACTTTGACTGAACCACTCAAAGATGTTCACTGCCAGCAGCCATATCACCCTGCAACTCACAACTGGCAACCCATTGAACCAAAACAGGTGTAAGCCTGGTCAGTACCTGGATGGGAGACCTCCTGGGAACCCCTACAGTTGCTGTTGGATGAGGTATTAGAGGGGCCAACAGGTGGTGCTCACCCTGCAGTCTGTGTGGGTCCTAATGCCCCAGTATAGTGACGGGGACACTATAATGTAAAAAGGTGCCGTCCTTCGGATGAGATGTAAAACCGAGGCCCTGACTCTCTGTGGTCATTAAAAATCCCAGGATATTTCTCGAAAAGAGTAGGGGTGTTACCCTGGTGTCCTGGACACATTTCCCCTTGGCCTTTACCAATCATGGCCTCCTAATAATCCCCATCTTTGAATTGGCTTCTCCTCCCCATTACACATGATAGCTGATGTGCCATGAGTGTACTGATGTACTATGGATGCCATAGTATCATCCAGGTGGGTGCTGCACATTGGTGGTGGTGGAGGGGAGTCCCCATTACCTGTAAAGCGCTTTGAGTGGAGTGTCCAGAAAAGTGCTACAGTATATAAGTGTAAGGAATTATTATATTACTTCTTTTTTCTTAGATCACACAAGTGTAGCTTTGGACTTGTGCTTTTTGAATATTGTCATGCTTTTTCCCAGTTTTAGGTCTGAAGCAGGTTTTCCTCTGAGATTTGTCAGTACCTTGGTCAAGAGACAAGCCTGCTGTTGAGAAGCAGAACTATAATTAATTGGAATTCAAACTGCCATGATTTTAAGGCAACAAAATGTGAAAACTGTGCAAGGGACTGTATCCTTTTGCATTAAGTATATCATTATTTAAGATACAATCTCACCATGTGATTGGTTAAAGAAATAAATGTATATACCTTATTAAAAAATAGTACAAATAGTACTATTTTCTATAAGTCCTATTACTGTACATGTCTCAAGAATTTTCAACTTACATACAGTATATGACATAATAAATCTGATTTCATTTTTAAGAAACCAGATGTATTGTATATTCTTTAAAAAATCAGACTTATAATAAACTTTTTATTAAAACATTATATATGTGTTTTTATAAAGTATTTTATTGAAACAGAAAGATATATATATATAAACAGTCTTCAAAATGTTTTATATGTCACTGTACACTAAGGGAGAAATGCAGTTTATTACTGTGGCCAAATACAGGTCCAGAACACACATTTGGAAGCAGAGTGTTTATCTTTAACTAAAAGTTCCTGAAAACCTTTTAGTCTGCACAATACCTGTCATAAACATTATAACACAAATGCTGTCAATAAGAAAAGAGTTCACAGTACTAGAACTGGATATCAGAGTTAAAATAAATAATTTTATGTGCATTATGCTACAGTATATGCTTTTTACTTCACTTTCTAGCATTATCTTTTAATCTCATTAATCAGTAAAATTTGTTTTCAGCCCAAGTTAGTGATTGTGCTATTTAAAAAATGTTCTCAGGCACAAAGTCAACACAGAATGAAAGTACTGTAGATCAGTTTTCTCCAAGCAAACTGCCTCATCAGGCCTGACTCGTAGTTAACCTTATGAGGACATTTCTGAGGTAATAAACTACGTACTGTATAAATATGTGATATCATATTAGAGGAAATCCACTTCTGCCTGCCCCGGAGCTGCATACAATTGCAGCATACAATCTGAAAAATATCTTTTAAAAACCAATAAAACTGGATTCATGTTACA
Source organism: Atractosteus spatula (assembly GCF_055471065.1). NCBI lineage: Eukaryota > Metazoa > Chordata > Actinopteri > Semionotiformes > Lepisosteidae > Atractosteus > Atractosteus spatula. The sequence goes on from NC_142707.1 coordinate 61,009,417, forward strand.
AAACAACGATTAACTTGCATCATGCAAGTAAGAAATGGTTTCTTAAATGATATCATTTCTGCATTCCGTGAGAGAAATGTCTATTTTATAGTATTGTGATTAGCAAGAGACTACATTTTTCAATGGTAATTTCCACCCAAGAGATTTTATTGTCAAAATATACGTTTTCAGGAGTTTATCATGAGTCACTAGAGCCGTGAAAAGGAATCCCCCAAATCTCTTAATCAGTGCTGCATTTCATCATACTACCCCTTCCCCACACAATACATCACTCTCCTTTATTGGAATTTCTAATCAGGGACATTGATTATCATGAGCAAATGTAGGAAACCCATTGGGGGAAAACTTGATAAAACAGGGTGATGTTTTTTTTCACTCATAACTTGCACTCTTTTCTTCATTCAAGCAGCTTAAAAAACATTGCTGTGCTTCTCAAAGGTGTCCCTTACCTAAAATTTCTTATACTTCCTAAAAGTGCTGCAATTTTAAGGAATTGTAAAAGAGACATTTCAAATTATTTACTAAAATCTTCATCCTGTGTTGTATACAGTGTCTTTGAGTTCTCATGCATCTGTTCGTTCTGCTTTAAATATACCTGTTTGTTCCATGGTGCTCTTTACCTCAGTCCTTTTCTTCTATTTATAAGCATATTGTCTGCTAAACATGGTGTCGTTTGTAAATCGTCCTAGCAAGCTGTCATTAGAAGAATGTTAAATATTCTAACTGTAACCAGTCCCTTCTGTGAAACAAAGCTATACACTTTTTTAAATTTGACATATTATACTATTGGTGAAAAATGCTGATGAATCAGCTACAAACAAAAATGATGTATACTGTATCTATTCAACGTTCAGCTGAGATACGGTCAGCCACAATGTTTCCATTCCACCCAATGGTCCAGATGACAGTTCGTGTGCTCATCTGAGGGAAATACTCAAATGAAGGTTTTGGACAAAACATTGAGGCCTCAAACAGGCATGTATTGTGCCTGACCTTTTCAGAAAAACCTGAAAAACATTACATAGATTTGTGCAGAGATCTCAAATATATGCACTCTACCCAAAGCAACCCTTCTATGAAATAATATCATAGGAAATTCAGACAATGACTGATGTGTAGTTAATGCATAGATGCCTGCAGTGTAACGCACAGTGCCTATACTAATACAGTGCATTAAACACCATACAAATGTTGGAAAAAACTAGTTTTCCCAGAGCACATCATGCATTTCTGCTAACTGTTAGTCTTTTCATTGCATGTCTCCATGTGTCTGCATGCTTTTTGAATCGGGAGTGTCCAATATTTAGAGTTTCTACAAATTCAAGGTATTAATTTTCTTCTAGACTCCTGGACTTTAAAAGCCTTACATTGTGTTTTTTCTCTGTTTCTACTTTTCAGCACGAATTTAACTTTTACTTGTTCTTTTCCTGTCAACGCACACTGATGCTGGTCCTTGCTCAAACCTCATGACAAAATGCTGAGAATACTGTTTCTTTCCATATTCTTCCTACATCTATATACTATATGAATATACTGTAGATACAACATTGGAATCATCATAAAAAACAGGACAATGTACTGTAGGCGTCTGATGCAAATTATATTCAATTTTATGGAAGTTCCCTACACCCCTGTCAGAGATACACATGTATTACCCCCCATGCTTTTCTATAGCTGTTGTTTACTGGTCTACCACTTTATTTTTACTGCTAAAGAGCACTTTTTTTCCAGGTTTGAACATCCCTCTGTTTCACTGCTTTCTGTCATTTCAGATTTTCATTTCAGATTAGGGCGGAGCGGTGGCTCTGTGGCTAAGGATCTGTGCCTGTGATTGGAAGGTTGCTGGTTCAAATCCCGTAGCTGGCAGAGGAATCCTACTATGTTGGGCCCCTGAGCAAGGCCGTTAACCCTAACTGCTCCAGGGGTACCGTACAATGGCAGACCCTGTGCTCTGACCCCAAGCTTCTCTCCGTGTCTGTGTCTCCATGGAGAAAAGCTGGGGTATGTGAAAAGATGAATTCCTAATGCAAGAAATTGTATAGGGCTAATAAAAGAAACATTATTAACATTATTTTCTGTATCTATTTCTACGTCTACTTTACCTCTTCTCAGCAAAGGGTTGGGGCATTTACATGCTCATTGAGACTTTCCTGTGTGTGTGTGTGTGTGTAATCAGTATTTTACTTTTCTTAAAGAAATGTTGACGTCAGTTGTTGAGCTGGTATAAAGCTCAAATGATTTACCTTTCTGATAGCTTGATTTTCATCATTGACCACTGTTTTTGTCAACCAGTTTCACTAACCCTCTTCAGGGAACTCGACAATGGAGTAAATTACTTTATCTAAAACTTTCATCTTCTTACAGTATGCTTCTTGTGTGTGATTTACAAATAGGCGCCTTCATCACAAGTTTCAAACTTTAAAGCTCTATCATTGCCTGTAATGAAACGGACCTGTTTGTTTAGTTCAATTAGATCTGATTAGATTAGATTTGGCTCTGAGATTAAGTACTATAATTACTGCACATAATGTCATGTCAACACAATAATGCGCAATGGTGCACTTCATTTTTACACAAATTCTGTTTTTCTATTGTTTTTGCTTCGCATTATATAACCACTTTGCCTTTTGTGTCCATAATACTGTAATTCTTAGGTATAGTTATGCAATCATACACAGTACACCTTCTACGGGGATAACAATAAATATACAGTAATCTTATAAGAATGAATGTGTCATGTCCACAATATTATTCCTATTTAAAGGTTGCTTTATCTACAATAATTAATTGTTAGTTTTTTAGCATGCCATAAGTCATGATGTAATTGCTCAAAACTCTTAACAGAGGGGAAAAACAGACCATATAGATAAAACTGCAACCTTATTCATCTATTTATACTTTAGTGTGGTCTCATGGGGACCATGAATGTTGCCTAAGCTCTCTATCAGACAGATGTCGTCAGGAAGCTAAAGCAACCGGCTACAGAGAGTTGTGTGTGTGAGAGCAAGGAAGAGAAAAACACAGAGAGCACAGCTCTGCAGTACTAAAGAAAGCTTCAGTTGTCTTGCGTAGAAAACTCACATACTGTATGAATGGGCCCGCGTGATTAAAGAAGACTTGATGGATATACTTTACTTGGATATTCCTATGTATTCATGAAAAATGCATTAACCCTCCCTAAAAGGTAAGTCAGCACATACGTTTCTTTGTAAATACTAAAGGTTTTATTATAAATGTGATGGGAGTCTTTCTATTAATTCAATTTGATAGTCATCAGGACAATAACCTGCATTCTTAATTTGGCGGAACAATTCACTGGAGTGTCATTCGCAATTCAATTTGTTTCTTTTTAACTGGAATAACCAGCTGTAAAGACATATCTTAGAGATTAAAACAGCAAACAAAAAGAAAGTGCACAGCGATAGTGATGAAACTTAGAAGTTTTCTGAACCTATTCGATGTTCTACTATTAACATTACACAAAGTTACTGTATTGTGTTTACAGGACTGGGTTGATGTTCAATCAGGAGTGGATTTAGACAGAGAGACAGAGACTGAGGAAACTAGTTGATATTTATTTGGGGAAAACAAACATGTATTTTATAGTTTTTATGCTTTGGTCCAGTTTACTATCCTTGAAAATGCTATAATGTTTTTTTTTTCTAAAATATATCTAACATTGGCTAGTGCATAAACATTTATAATAATTGAACATGGCCAAAGTGCAGTCTTTGACCTTTTAATTTATTTGAAAAAATCTAGAATTACTCAAGTTGATCACGAGTCACATGGCTGATACAAAGTTTATAGCATGTTGTCTACATTTGACATTAATGCTATTCCAAATCCATTTGAGTAGCATGAGTTTGGAAATTAAAATAGCTGTAGTATATTACAATTACATTACTTTGTATTCACTGTGTTACACTGTAAATACATAACAATACCCCTTGTTATGGTTTTAGTATAATTAACACTGTTACTTATTAGCATTCAATCTTAATAGTGTCACTATGGCTCAGCTGACTATTTTGAGTGCCTAGCATTTTCATTATGCATTATGCTGTAAATACAGATTGACTGTAGTCAGAATATATATACTGTATAGTATGAAGAGGTATTAAAAATGCACAAACTGAGTTCTGTAACCAATATAATTTTTTTGCATTTTTAAGCCTCTCTGTACATGGATGCTTGATTAAGTAATGAACATGAAGGCTATATCTATAAGCTCTTATTTTGGGTTGCGTTTGAAAGTTATCATGATTTAAAAGCTCAAGAAATATAGAGTATGCCCCTTTGTTCTTTTTTCTCTCAAAAACAGATACTGTACTTATTTTTTTACCATTATTACAAAAAACTTTAGAAGTCTCTAAAGCTTTCAGGATATAAAATCAAAAGATTCTTCAGGAAAATGAACTAATTAAAAAAATGAACTTTATACCTACTATTTTTTAAAATATCCATAATTAAATTTAAATTTACTATTTGTATAGGTTGCACTCATTACTCAATAAGTTGTATTTACTGATCACCAGGAAAACTGTAACCTTACATTTGTTAAAAGAAAAAAAAGTCTGCTTTTAAAACGTTTCTACGGATCTACGGAAAAAATATGTTGACTTGAAAAATAAATCATGTATATATTTGTAGCTGTGCTACACCCTCGTAGCTTTGTGCTAGAATTTTCTTTTGACACAGCAGTGTTTCATTTTCATTGTGGATACATTCTGAATATGTATCGCATGCCTGGAGTAACTTTTTATCTTAGCAAAGTCTATGAGAAAAAAATTATAAATTACTGAAAATGGACAAATGATTTTTCTTAACACTTTAACATCTCTCAAAAGTTTTTTTAAGCTCTAATGTCTAATAGAAATAAGACATTCCCTATATTTTTAGATTTAAATATTTTCTTTAGGAATTATTGATTTTTTTCAAATTCTTAAGATAAAAATGTATTTTTATCACACAAAGATTTTACATCAAATTTAGTTGTAAAAAAAACATCACCTCATAAGTAATTATTAGCGACTTTGTGCAGTGAAATACTGTAAGTCAACAAATACTTAATTCCTCATTCTTTGATAACTCTTAGAAGACTCTTAGAAGATGTTATAATTTTGTAAGCACATTGTATCCCCCCCTTTTTTCTAAAAAAAGAACTAAAGCAGTTTTTATTTGATATGTGCAACACAATCACAACTACATTACAAGAGTCCTTTAAATCATCTTCAGGACGTTCAGGAACACAGAGGTGTTTCCTTAACTCCACCAGATGAGAAATTAGCTCATGTACTGTGGTCCATGTGCATAGACACCTTTTATGAACTAAAGTAAAGACTGAATACACAGGCAGGCTACATCCAGTACAATCAGCAGGGAAACTATACAGTACAAGGTGTCCTTCCGATGCCACAATCTGGCCTACTTACATTTCACCTGAAAGTCAATTGGTAAAACAATGTCTGCTGAGTCTGCTGGCACTTTAGCTACTGCATGTCACTCAGGCCCTTGCTGCACATCAGGGGTGGATGAAGTGGGCACTGACCTTTACGTAAAGCACTTCCTGATCTATTGGCCATGAAAAAGTTATGCTGTATAAATGCAAGTAATTATACATAGTCTTTTCTAATTACACTGTACTGTACCTTGTTTGATGGCACAATTCAAGATGTAAATAACGCATCATGGGTATGCCTTATATTTTGTGTGTATAGTTATTTAAATTCGAGCTTTCAAATACATAATGAAAAACTTTAAAGACATAAACATAATTAACAAATTATTACAAAGGCCTTTCCTCAGGCATTTGTACAACAAGCAGTAAATAAATGTCAAACTATAGACACTATATGAACCATGAAAACTTATTTTAACTGATTGTGACTTATGCCTATATCCAATAAATCTTAAACTAGCTGCACATTGCTGGTTATCCCTGGTAAGCAACAGGCATAAGGTGGGATACACCTTGGACGGGACACTAGTCCATCACAGGGCACACACAGATAAATACAGACACACTCACACCAGGGCCAGTTTTCTCAGAAGCTACTTCATCTACCAGTATGCCTCTATACTGTGGGAGGAAATCAGAAAACCCAGAGAAAACCCACATGAACACAGGGAGAACCTTCAAACTCCAAATACACCCCAGATCTGGAATTGAACCTAGAGCCTCTGTGCTGCAAGGCAGCAATGTTAACCACTGTGCCACCATGTCACAGCTATATCCCATAACTAAGATTTTTATCATTAGTACCGATAACAATCTGTGACTATGATTCACATGCACATGAATATTTCTATAAATTCAACAGCTAACCAAAAGGACAACACCTTAGTATTTAGTATTACTGTATATATGAAATGTAGGTATAATGTGCAGTAACACTGTAATAATATGTGCGGAAGGACAGATTTACAGTAGGCTCATTTTTTGAGAAACGCCACTCCAAGATCAAACTAGGTTGAGGTCAGGCCTCAGGATAGACTGCTACCAAATTAAAACCCCTTCACTTAATGTACATAATCTTTTCCTCCCTATTCTTTTCCTTACTCTCTAATGGAAACACGGATGTTTTTGGATGCTTTTTTGTATAAAAGTGAAAAAATAAACAGTGAAATTAAGTTCATAATAAATTCAGACTTAAATTCATTTCTTAAGTCTGAAGAAAAATCTACTAATATAAAAACATTCTAAACAAGACAGTTTTGCAAAATTGAATATTTTCTCCAGGTAAGTTATTTACATACAGTACTCTAAATAAACAGGATAAAGGTGTTGTTTATAAGTCCATCATTAGATTCTTAGACGTTTTTGTTATCCGTGGATCAGAGTGTTGGCTGATGCCAGCGGATTTTTTCCTCATTATTCAAAACTGGGTCCTGGTTAGAAAAGCGTAATCAGGGGCTTTGACTGGTGAGAAATGAGGAATGCCATTCTTTAAATTATTTTAAATATAGTCAATAGCACCACAACACACATATTGTTTTAAGAAACAGTACAAAGCCACTTCTGATACCACAGCATACTATTTAAAATTAAAATGATTCATTAATTAAATCTTAAATTACCAAAAATTTAAATGAAGTTACGCAAAACGCTCAGCATGGTATTTTTGTAGCATGACATCTACTGTACATTGTATAAGCTAAGGTGAACTCTGGGTATTTATATCTCTTTGATATTAATACCATATTTAGACTTGTTGCAATAAAGGAAAATAGACTTATCAGACTAATGGCATAGCAAAAGTAGAAGTACAGTAAAATACATTTATTTTGGTTGTTGTGTAACTATTCACCATTTGCTTTTGCCTTAGAACAAACAATTTGTTTTTGTAGAACAAAATAAAAGCATAAAATATTGTCTTTAACTCCCAAGATCCAAGGCACATTTTGCTTTTAGGGAGAACATCACATCACATCACATTTTAATGTTTGATTCTCACTATAATTATTATTATTGGTGATAGAAGCTGTAGAATCAGATAAATTAAAATAGTATTTGTAGATTTTTTACAATTCATTGTCTCTTATATTTTTTATTGTACTAAAATATGAAATGACGTTGTGCACTCTATTATACAAATGTCAATACAGGCTTACACCAGCATGTATCCAGCAGAAACCTTCCAGAAGTGCCAGATATAGAATTTGTTTTTGGCAATTTGGCCAAAGGTTCAAATTTTGACCCTCATTTTAAACAGCAGATGCCAACAGTTTTGGATTAGTACAGGATGTGCATTGGATTTAACCTGGAATATATGGAAGGAACTTAATTTGGTGTACTTTAAGAATTGTATTTAAATATATTTAATAAATATAATTTTATGTACATTATCACCTAATGAAATCAACACCATCACTGGAAGAATCTGATCTCTACAGGCATAAACATCATATATTCATCAAATTTGACCATATTGGTAATTTTATTGGCAATTTACCAATTGTACCATACCGTATTTTATCCTGCCGTCTGCCATTTGAAAATACATTACATTACACAGTTGTATAGTGAAAGGCACTGTGAAGATTTGAATTTGAATTTTACATGTAAGAAAAAAACACAGTTGTTGCTTTTAACTCCTCGGTGTATGATATAGTCTGGAAAACGCCATCATTCAGACACCCTCACATTTAAAAATTGACATGGATCCAGATCAGGTGGCCAAACCAGTCCTCTGGTCTACTTATCTGTTGTCAAAGGTTACAGGAAAAAAGTTCTTCACACAGTCACAACTGAATTGCCACTCTGGCAAAAAAACAAACACTTGAACAGCAGCTGTTGAGTAGAGTGAGGGATGCCAACTTTTGAAGATATAGTTTCCCATTTCTTTTTTGATTTTTTGAATAAAACAATTTGTCCTGCTAATACTACATCCTATGTTTTGAGCGCTTGAAATTGTCATTTGGAGAAAATACATAAAACCATTTACTGTAGATATCACCATTTATTCCTTAAAAATATGTACTGATGTCTGTCTTGTATCACCATTTATAACACCTTTCTAATGTGTATAGAAAACATTATCATATATTTCGAGAACAGGCAATGAATTAGAATAGATTAATATGAATGTATGGAAGAAAGTACATAAAAATTCTACTAACAGTACATTTTTATTTATGGTAACCATAAATGAAGGTTAAACATATTAATTCCGCTTTTGATTTTTATCTGATGAAGGTAAACTCTAAGGAAAAGGTATAAACTATAAAGATATAACAGGTTATTACTCTATAGTTTTATTATTTTTATTTGCAGTACCGGTAGTACTGTAGTTCACTGACGATGCAAGATGTAAAAGTGAACAAAAATAGATTAGCTATATGAACATGAAAGTTCTGCTTTGCAAACCTGAAGCCACTTGGGTTGCCAATGATGTAGGCCAAGTTTAAAATGAAGACCTTGATGAATGCCAGAGAAAAACATGAAAACATTATTGAGAAACAAGGTCTTGCAGTCATGTTGGTTTAATTAAGCGCAGTTTTTCCAACTGTGAAGTCATCTGCCAGAAAGATGTCTCCAGGTAAGTTGAGCTAAAAGAAAGAAAAAATTAAGAAAAAATTGACAATGGCATGGAAAAAAAACACATATACTGTATTTATTTTTATAACAAAAATGCAGTTTAAGAGAAAAACATTGATTGTGACTAGCACAGAAATAGCTTTGTTATTTTGCAGGTACCCAAGAAATTTGAAGAATTTTTTTCTATAGGATTTTACTATCTTAAAGTAGCCCTGAAACTTTGCTGAAGTGTTTGTCACCTGTGATAATATCATGCATGACTTCATGTTTCACTCAGCAATATGAAATAACTTTATCGATTCTTTTTGCTTATTAGTAATCATTGCATAAAACATACATTTTATAATTCAAAATAGAATTTTTAAATTAAAATGGTCCAGGATTGAGTTTATAAAAGAAGGGATTCACAGTTTATGCCATATTCTTCCTAAAAAATAGATTGTGATCAAGTCTGTTGTCTGACCAAAACGATTTTACTCCACAGTACACTGATTAGTGTTGTTTTGCTGCTGCAAAAGACTCACTTTTGCATAATGCATGAAACAATTATTTACTTGTTATTGAATGTCAACATTTCTCTTCTAAACCAATTTCATGCATTTACGAATGTTTAATTAAATTTTCCTCTGCCAACTGCACTATTCATTACACCACATTGATTGTGATTTTGTAGTTTTTGATTTAGAACAAATCAAAACACAGAACACATTTATCAATAAATCAAAAGCTACAAACAGTATCCCAAATGGTTCAGCAAATTAACTAGAACAAAATGTAAGGGAAAAAAGTTTTTTTTTAATATATAAGAAAAACAGGAGTTTAATGAACTGCAAGCATTGGTAAAAAAAGGCTAAAATAAAATAAATATTTCAGAAATACATCAGCAAAGGAAATATCAAGGATCAAGTAAAATACTGTATAAAATGAGAAACTTTTAGACAATGAAAGCAAAATGGCTGTTGTACTATATATGACTATTTCACTGAGGTGTTAACTAAGGAATTACTAAAAAATCTGTATCAGGCAGAGGAGGGACTGGAGTTTTATTGGATAGTATTAGCATAGCACAGACAGAAATTGTTCTGGTACTAGAAACACTCAAAATGAATCCCTGTTGTCTGGTGGTATCTGATCAACTGTACTCAAGGAAACAAGAGATGTTATTCAGACGCCATTAACACAACCCTTCCAACAGACGTCAAAGACAAGGGCAGTACACAGGGACTGGAGAATCGCTAAGCTTCAGTTGTACCATAGGAAGGGTGAGAATACTGAATCAATTATACACTAATAATTCTGACTTCTATTACTTGTAAGGCAATGCAAATGGTTTTAAGAAATAAGATCATTTTATTGGAAATTATGCCCTTGGAAATAATTAGTATGGATTTAGAAAAAGTAGGTCTTGTCTAATCAACCTGTTAGAATTCTTTGTGCAACCAACAACAGTAATTGTAAATGGATGATGAAAAAATAAAGAAGAAATACTTCTGATAAAGTTCCTCATAAACCATTAATTCTTAGTTCGAAGGTGGTAGTAACTCGTGTCATTATGGTGTAATTAGTGGAGTACCGTAGGGATTTGTACTAACAAATAATGTAGAAACACCAAAAGAAATTCAACCCAACAAATCTATTCAGAATGAACAGTGAAACAATAACCATGAACATAAAAAGACTCGGGTGTTTATGTTGTCATTTACATCTTCTAAACATTGTGGGAAAGCACTTAAAAAGAGAAACAAAATACTAGGATATACTGTACAGTTAAAAACACAGAATTTACAGTAAATCAAAGGATATCATACTAAATATACTAAAACTGTATATCTAAATGCTAAGGCCCCATTTAGAATATTGTGTACAATTTTTGTCACCAAATTATAGAAAAGATACTGCTGTTCTGGAATCCACCCAGAGAAGAGTGACCAGATACAGTACATTCTTAAGGGCATGTCCCACGCTGACAGGTTGACAGGCTAAAGGAACTGAACATTTTTTGTGTAGAACAGAAGATTATGAGGCTACCTGATACAGTTATTTTAAGTCCTCAAAGGTACTGACAAAGTCAACCTAGTAGGTTTCTTCAGAATGAAGAATGAAACATGAACCAAAGGACACACATGTTATCTACTGTACATGGAAGTGAACAGGAGGCACTTCTTTATCCAAATAGTTGTAGGAATGTGGAACAAGCTACCCAGCCATGTTGAAGCCAATAGCCTATCTTCTTTAAAAAAGGGTGGGTGGATCCCTGGATTTATTAACTTCTAAATACCAAATGGGATAGATTCCCCAAATGTCCTCTTTTAATTTGTTACCTTTCTTCTAATATTCATAATCATGTTCAACATACAAGGAAGGAAGTACAGCACTTGATTAAATGAGGGATACAAAGTATACTGCAAGCAGGTGCTTCCACACAGATGGTTCCTGAGTTGATTAAGTACTTAACATCCCATCATATTTAGCAGCATGTACCGGATGAAAATGTTGGGGAGGCCCAGTTGCCCATTATTTTGGCTACCATGGCTAGAAGAGGAGACATTTTGTCACATTTGGCAGGATCTTCAGTGACGAAATCAGCTCAACTTTCTGATGTTTCATGAGGAACAGCGGCTAAGGTGATGCTGGCATGGAAGTCTGAGGGAAACACATCATCAGTTATGGGCAGCTGTGGACAAAAACGCATACTCCTTGACCGTAATGACCATATATCGGTTCGAGATGTAAAACGAAACAGATGAGCAACTCTGAATCAGCTGACTGCAAATGTCAATCTAAGGTGTGAGCAGGCGGTTTCATCAAGTACAGTCCGTCAAGAAGTTCACAGAGAGGGAGACTATGGTTTGATTGCAGTGCATAAAACCATTTTTATAGTTAAAAATGAACTTTTGCAAGGAAAGTGGTGAAAAAACCACAAGTAGTGGTCTACTGAGCAGTGGAAAAAAGTCACATGGTCAGATGAGTCATCATTCACCCTGTTCTCAACAGGCATATGTGTGACACACCCCAGAAGAAGCCTACAGCTTGTTAACACTGGTGAAGGGATCTGGCAGCTCTGTTATGGTGTGGGATGCATTTTTCTGGCACGGGTTAGGTTCACTCAACCCCTTAGAGGGCATGGTAAACGCCAATAATTACAAAGCCATTCTGAGTGATCATGTTAATCCTATGGTGAAGTACTTACATCCTGATGGAAGTGGAAACTTCCAGGTAAAATCCCTTTATACACAGGGCACGAGTGCTCACTGAAGGGTTTGATAAGCATGAAAACGATGTAAACCTAATGCCATGACCGTCCTAGTCACTAGATCTCAACCTAATTGAACACTTACTGGAACGGTTCCCGAGACAGTATTTTCCACCATCATTAACAAAACTTTTTTTGCGTTGAAGAATGCTGTTTCATCCCTCCAACAGAGTTCCAGACACTTGCAGAGTTTATGCTGAAATTCATTGAAGCTAGAAATTAATATAATTACAGTTACCTGTATAATTGACCTGGAAATGTGGGACGAAGGGAGTGTTCCACTGATCTCTGCTGTGGCACACAGAGAGAAATCAAGCATAGCCAGTTTTCCTGGTCAAAGAGACTCTAGTACAAATTGCTTTTTCCAGTCAAGACATGTACCAGCTCACTTAAACAGGAGTTGAAAAAGTATTTTAAAGTCAATGTGGGCTGTTTTTCTTTTTTTAGCCCTTTCGCAGATAATTTTTCAGTTTTAGGATGTTTTGTTGTTGTTTGAGTGAGCAAACAACATGTAATTTTTAAAGTCACAGAATTTCAAAATAATACAGGTTATTTGCTTAATTTATTGGATAAAAATTCATTATATCTAAAATCATATTTCTGTTAATACAGCAGGCATTTAGGAATGAGACTCAGTACGGTTCCCCGTTAATGACCGATTGTTTAATTGTATTATTTCATCAGCAGACTGCAAAAATGCATTCAGTGAGGGGGACACTTTCAAGTTTGAAAATTCATCGGATTTCTTTTTATTTCTGTTTAGTCAACGTTAATATTAGGCTAATTTACCTGTATTCTTTAAATTAAAATTAGAATTAGAATTTATTATTAGAGGTGGCCAACTTTTGTGTTTTGTGTGTAACACATCCCCGAGTGGTTTTAGATTTTTAAAAGAACAGTAATAAAAATGTATTTTATTTGAACCAGTTTTTAATATCACCGACAGAAAGAATAATAACAGCGGTTTTAAATCCACATACATAAAAGTGGTAGAATCAACGCCAACTGTGCACAACGCCTTGATTACACAGGTTAGAAACGTATTATTTCCATCTCTCGATCATTCCCAGATTTGTAATAAATCCCCGTCAACACCGATATCCGAAACATTTGAAAAAACAAAGTGGTCTTACTCGAAGCGTACACATTGCATTGTTTTACATAGATTTTTTTTTAATTACCCCAAATTTCCAAAAGAGGCATTGAACACTGATAAATTATACCAGTGTTTAATTGAATTACCGCATATATTTTTGTTACATAAGTAATAAAAGCGAACCTTTAATAGTTTTATGGTTTCATGTCTAACAATACGTTGCATTTAATCATGTCTTAAGTTTTTTTTTGTTTAAAAACTGTATCAGCACAGTTTGAGTGTCTGTTGTTTTACATCAGTTATTAACTATAGCACACACAAAAAACTAACTTGGAGTTAAGGTTCGAAATAAGAAAGACAATAACTACGTAAAATGTATTGAAAAATATTTTATTATGTGTCTCATTCCAAAATATTAGGTAATTTCCAGTATTATCTTGTTTTTATTAATTTAAGCTTCATAGAAAAACACCCCAAACATTTTGGACTGTATTCATTTAAAAAAAAATCGACTCCCATCGCCGCCTGACGATTCGGAAGCTTTTGCGCGGCAGTGGAGTAAAATGCTAACACCTGGGTATTGGGCGTATTGGGATGTGACTAATGATATCCCATTACAGCAATCGGCATCTTTGAATGGCAAGAAATTATTAATAAATTAAAAAATAAGGTACTGTAGAGGATATTTTATTAGAAAAGAAGGTACTGTATGTACGGATGTGTGCTATTGCAAATAATTCCGCCACTGAGCTTCGCCTAGACTGATCATAATGCGTTGATTTCATTATCCGATGAAGTTGCAGATTCGTTAACCGAGTTCAGAGCTCCAAAACGCCATAAACCACGTTCATCTGGCGGCCGGGATTTCCTTCATCGCGTGTTTGGGGTATTGACCATGCAGTAAGTAGGCCTGAGCACTTACTTCAGTAGCACATGGAATATTGAAAGACATGCCAGGTGGTATTACCTGCAGTCACGCTTACAACAACCTGCACTGCTATAATTGACGTGATCTGTAATTGTAATCTACTACAATTTAGTTGAATTTAGAGGTAGTCTCAGGGGCTGTTATCCATTTTATTGAATGAAGACACTAGCTATATAAAGAACCTACAGTATATAGTTTAAAGGCAACATGGTTTACTGTACAGTATATCACTAGAGTGCAGATATTAAGATTGTATCAGTTTAGCGAAAGGCTGCTGGAACTCATTTTCAGGACTAAAAGAGATACGGAAGAATAACATAAACCATCATATCGCAATTCGGAATATTTCAAATGATTTTGATGTACAATATAATGTGTTTTTCTGGAAAGATTACATTTTCCATATTATCCATATTAAAGTAGATATGTAGACTGAATTGAATATATTGTAGACAATGATAATGCATTTGAATCCTACTGCATTGTACAGTACTTGAATGTTATGCTGTTCTATCGTTTAAACACTGGCAAAATTAGCAGATATTTGGTATTCTTTAGTGCTTAGTATGATTAATGTTACTATGGTTATGTTTCACAAAACATACTAATGAATTTTTCACGATTGTTCAAGTTTGTAATATACAGTACCACTGTTCTTTAGTGAAAGGTAATAGATTAACTTAATAGTACCTTTAATAACCTAAAGTGCTTCAATATCCTGTAGAGGGCAATTGTAATTATAACATTTATTTTATTTAAAAGGCACCATCAAAATCAGATACTGCTACCATCTTTATGAAAATGGTTTATAGGTAACCATAGAGGAAATGGGGGAAATGTCTCAAATCATTATAGGAACCAATATGTTTCTTTAGAGAATTGGGACTTGCCAATAGAAACCTGGGATTGGCTCTGACTGAAATAGGAAAGTGCTGTTTTGAGCAAATTAAGTTCAAAAGGTGCTGAAATGTTACATGGATTAATGGCACTGAAATCTAATAAATCACCAATAACAGATTCAGTTTATACAGTGGTTCTCAAAGAAATAAAAGATGTTCTTACTGACATGCTAATAGCTTGGATTTTTCACTGATCACTTGAAGCCCAATGGATAGAGAATTGCACGTTTACCCACCAACAAACTGGGAGATTCAAGGTAGTCAAACTATTAGATCAACAAATCTGTAATTATAAGTAAAGTAATTAAGTTATTTGTAAAATGTAGATATGATAATGAAAGCAAAATCTGAAGAATTTGTATATGGAAATAATGTCATTAGATGAAGTCAACATGGGTGTAGCATGGACGAACGTCATCAGAGCTCTTGATATGGTGTAATTAGATTAGACAGAGATGTTTGATAATTTTTGTTGACTCTGAAAATGAAACCATTTCATAATATCAAAGATAATGTAGTTAATAAAAAACAGAGAACAGTTATAGGTGTAAAAACCTCTAGGTTTACTGATATACAATAATTTGTGAAAAGAGATGTATTTGGCCTACTGACCTCTGTAATCAATTATCTTAGTAATTAAAATCATGAAGTTTGGAAATGACACAATTATAGAAGGGAAGCAAACACTACACAAGTGGCAGAAGAAATACAGACACTATTCAAGACCACCAGAAACAGTAAACTTCATAAATATAGAGCCTTGGATAGGAGGCACTGGCTGAAACCTCCTCATACTCAGTCATGGTGATTTATCATTGTCCTCTTGCAAGCAATGTGGAGAAACAATGGATAGGTTATAGTTTAGGTCAAAGAACTACTATCATGCACTAGTTATATTTTGTTTAAAATACTCTGTACAATTCCGGTCTCCAAAGTGTAAAGAAAAAAACACATCACTGACCTGCAAAAAATTCAAAAAAGGGGAACCAAAATATTTTAAAATGTAAAGGGAATGTCATACATGGATAGATGAAGCAAAATTAACAACCTCAGCCTGGAACAAAGGAGATTATTTATGATTACTTACTTTGGTCTTAGACAGCAGACATTATGATGGTGGTATGCCAGGATTGTAAAAAGTGAAAGACACAAATGGTGAAACAAGAACATGTTACACTGAGAGGGTATGAGGAGGTATTTTTAGGAAAGAGAACCGTGTGCGTTAGTAATGAGTTACATGTTGAAGCCAGTTCCCTGTAAAGGCTGGAGGAGGTCTTTGGATCAGTAGTAACTACAGTAAATGAGCACAATTCTCCTTTAGTTTTGTAGCTTTCTTATGTTTTCACATAACTGTCTTAAGTTTTGCTATTTATTGCATTTGGTACTAAGCTTCATGCTGCTTTGTTACAACTGATTCGGGGAACATGTACAGCATAGTTACAAGACCCATTTCAAAGCATTTTGTACCAGTTCAACCTTTGCTCGGTTATTTTTCTCTCTCAAAATAGAGTCCACTTTGAATCCTAAAATGATATTCACAAGGGAATAATGACACCCTGCAGGAAAATGGGTTATGAATATTCATTGAGCACAAACTGAGCAGAAAAAGTTTTGTCTTAATCTGCCTGGCAGGGGGCAAACCACCTGGCTGAAGGACAAGGAAGTAGGAGCCCCAAGCTGAGTGAAATAGGTGGAGATGTTGTGGAGGAGGGATGCAATAGGAAACAAATGTGAAGAAAAGAGATTAGCTCTGACATTTTCTAGTATTTTGGGAAAGGATGACAACTACGAACAGCAGAGGTGAAGGGTAATTTGGTTGTCGTCATTGCTTCCAAACGTGTGTTGCCAACTGCATTTAAAGTGAAAAAAATAAACGTGCCTTGTAGGTTCATTTTCCACCCACATTTTGTCTGGGACATCCTTGTACTTCCAGCAAATTAAAAGCACATTCTGCACGGGAGCAAAAATTAAACAGTTTCAGCAGATACATAAATGATCAAAGAGGGATCAGTAAAATGCTGATGGCAGGGGTGTGGATAATTTAAAATATAATATCTATTTTGAATAGGTGTGTGTTTGTGATATACAATACTGGTACATTTTTTTATTCATAAAATAATACTGAATGACCACAAGTAATTATTTTTTTGGTAAAACCACCTTTTAGTTACATTATATCAAGGATATGAATAAGATGAATAAGTTTGAAACAAACTGTAGAAGAAAGGCTGTCAAAGTTCACAAAGCAGAAAAATCAAGGAAACCATTTTCTGGATACATAATAAGGTGGAGAATACAGTATAACATATGTAATATATAGTGTATGTTTATCTGTGTGAAGCCACAAAAAGTGCATACTGTATAAGAAGTGTGTTGCGATTCCTTAAGAGTTTCCTATTTACTGTATATCAAATTGTGCTTTGTGTCCAACAATTTAGGGATTGTTTCTGAAATGTATTGTTTGCATGTGACCTGAGCTGAACTCTTAAAAGTCGTGTCATGTGATCTTCACATTGATAGGAGCTTGTTTAGATTTTTGTCTTATAAATTAGTTCCTTTCAGAAACAGTTTTGTAGCATCTCAGCATATAGTAGGCCAGATAAGGTTGGTTTTTGCTCTTATTTTTCTTATAAATTGTATTTCTTCAGAAGCAATGAAAAAATTACTAAAGTTTTTGTTAAGATCCAACCAATTAAATTGCATTACAAATTAAAGGTGATTAAAGGTTTTTGTATCTTGTATAATAAAGTAGCAGTGTTCAGTCCTGGTTTTGGAGAGCTGCGTTGCTAATTTAAGGCCACTTGAATTATTAATTAAAGGCTGTTAAAATGTTAAAGTTAAACTGGCAACCAGCTGGCTTAACTTGTTAATAGTTGGGTTTGATTGAAAATCCAATTCTACAGCATCAGTTGTGGACACCACTTGTAATAAACTATTGCTATTTTTAAATGTTGATGGTGAGATAACATTGTTTTGTGAACCAGGGTATTGAAAAATACCTTGTACTTCATTCACAAACATTTAGTGAATGGCAATGAAAGATATATGAAAGCAATAATCACATTAGACACACATAATAATCATGAGTTTTGTATTAGCAAAGGTAAGTGCAACCTTATGTAAAAGCCTATGATGGAAATTATCAATATTGTATGTCAGTGCATTTACACTTGTCTAATTACAGTGAATGTGTATCACCTAAGTAGATGGTCCATATCAGGAGATGCATCTAAAGATAAATGGTGTCTTTAATGTAATTTTGCAGTAAACATGTAATGGATGGGACAGAGATTGGGAGAAGGCTGAAGCAATTATTTTTACGATGATTTTAAAGCATCCCAAAATACATGAAATAACTTTCTGAGTATTTCTGTCCTTCATGTTCTTGATTTTTCCTCTTCGTCTCTCTTCTGATGGGCCCTGACCAGCTCTGTTGGTAGAGCATGAGACTCATAATCTCAGGGTAGTGGGTTTGTGTTCACTGCTGGGTGCCAGGTCCTCTATGTTGGAGGTTGGACACATGGCTAACAACCTTGTCCCGTAAAAAAACAAATGTTACGGAAACCACCTTGCGGAGCACGGTGGCATAGTGGTTAGCATTGCTGTCTCAGCATTGAAGCCTGAGGTTCAATTCCAGATCTGGGGTGCTATCTACAGTACTATCTGGAGTTTGTATGTTCTCCCCATGTTCATGTGGGTCTCCTCTGAGTGCTCTGGTTTACTCCCACAGTCCAAAAACATACAGGTAGGTTCACTGGCTTCTGGGAAACCTGCCTCTGGGTATGAATGTGTGCATGTCTGTGTGTCTGCCCTGCAGTGGACTGGCATCCCATCCAGGGTGTATTCTGTCACGATCGTAAGTCCCTCCTCTTAAGGGCGCTCCGTCTCTTTCTTGTTTCTGTTAATTCTTTGCACGTGCCTCCTGTTTCCGCCCCTTCCTATAAAAGCCAGACACTCCTTCCAATCTGGGCTCAGCTTTGGAAGATGGACGGCCGGAAGCCCGCCTATCTTCTGTCATCTCTGTCATGGAAGGATCACCCGGCTCTGGACTTTCGCCCACTCTGGATTTCCCTTCAGACTCCCTTTGGACTTGTTCGCCTTGGCCACGTCCCTCGGAGCACCTGTGCACGGTCGACACGCCCCCTGTTCGTTTACCAGCCCCGTTCCTAGTCTTCTTTCCCTGTGTTTGTTTCACTCCCTTCTGGATTCTATCATCTGCATAGGGTCCTGAAAAACACTTCATGACATATTCAGCCTGGTGTCTGCTGGCCAAGATAGACTCTGGGTCCCCCCTGCCAGGTGAATCTGAATTGGAAGCAGTGCTTAGAAAATGGATGGATGATTGGATGAAAGTTCCCATATGTTTGTCTTTCATTACATGGGTCTCCAATCTTTGTTATGGAGGTTGGGTGAGTTTACAGGTTTTCAGTCCTTTTGGGCACTTAACGACCTGAATTAGCTCACTATTGACTTAAGTGGACCTGTGTAAAAGCTCTTCAGCTCTTCTGGTGCTATGAAGCAGTGGTGTCAGATTGCCGGAGAGTCTAATGTCCTCTGGTTGTTGTTCCAACCTGAACTTGCCATTACATTAGTGGGTCTAATTATTTTATTTACTGTGGAAGTGTAATACTTGTTGCTTGACTCTGAGGTGCTTTATTAGTAATTGCACCGTTAATGAAGTGAGCGTTTTGAGTAATCAACTGTTAGAGACTTTAAGTAACATCCTGTGTAGTGTCGATCTAAGAAAGCCATGAGGTTAATTAACTGACTGCTGAGGTTGTAAGAAAAAAAAACGGCAGACACCAGGCCCTTCAGGAAGTGCATTTACCCCTGAACCCCCGCTTTGTTAAAGAGATACACCAACTCTTCAGGACCAGGATTATACTTATTGTATGAAAACCTTTTGTAAATTAAGCCATTTATTGGCGGCAAATTAAGAAACTAGGTGCTAATAAATAACCGAATTTAACTAATGCACCATTAGCTAAATCATGAAGAATGAGTCGATTTAAATCTTTAAAATAGTGCCCACCACTCAGAAGTGTTCATGGATTTCTTGTGTCTAGCAGTAGAAGCAGTAGAAGAGTTTATTTCTACTACTTGTGTCAGTTGGTATTGTTTGATTCTAGTCTTCTTCATTAGAAAATAGCACTTCATATTTTCAA
Source organism: Atractosteus spatula (assembly GCF_055471065.1). NCBI lineage: Eukaryota > Metazoa > Chordata > Actinopteri > Semionotiformes > Lepisosteidae > Atractosteus > Atractosteus spatula. The sequence continues at coordinate 61,029,798 of NC_142707.1, forward strand.
ATGTACAGTGACATTTGCTGAGTGTCTCATTACAGTACACCTTCGGTTTCTGCTTTTTATTTATATTTTTGCTTGTCTGAAATATATTATAACAGTAATGGCTGTTTTATTTTTATTTTTGTTTGGTGTCCAACCCATTTTGATGCACATACAAATGCGCATGGATCATGTATGTCAAATGAAAAATTGCTACCTTATTTCAACTTAGAGAATTTACATCCAGCAAAAGATGTAAAAAATATTCACAGTGTAAAATATTATTAAAGGAAAGGAAAATTTTAATCGGCTGCATCTGCTGCTCTTTGAAAGTTGATAATCATGCTTAAAAATGGACAAGTATTCACTTAATATTCATTTATATGTAAAACTCAACCATAATGGTAGCTGGTGTGGAGGTTTTCACTTAGATTTTAAATTTTGTCATTAACAAAAGGAATAGAATTCTGATTTTTGCACTTTTTGCATTTATATGTATCAATTGGAATGATCTAACTGCATCCTGAGCTATCTAACCATGTTATCAGTTTCCTTTTACTGAAAGCCTGCAAATTGCATACATTTTTACAGACTATTTTTTATTCATGCACTTTGCAGCAATCTTTCATTTTGTGATCTTTCTGATGCTAATGAACTGTATACAATCTTTTACCTAGCGTCTCAATTGCATTTAAAAGGCAAAAATTGCATATAAACATTCATGACAAAAATGAATTGTTATTCTTAGAAATGGTGCAAGGTTTTTACCAAAAACCTTAATCTGGTTACATTTAAAATTCAGGATTTCCAAAGAGAAAAATCCTAAAAGTAACAGTGCAGATTAATTCATATTTTCAGTAGTATAATCTCATCTAAACAATATGACCTCAGTGCATTGTATGGATTTCTTTCCAGTGTACGTTTTGTGCATTTTGTGATGAGCTTGTCCACATTGTTAAAGACTAATGATGTAATAACAAAGAAATACTGATGGTTTTGCTAGTATGAGGTGTAGGTCATAGCCTTCCCCACAGTGAATCCAGAAATACTATATCAAGACATTACCTACATTTCTACTGTATATACATTTAGAATCACCAGTTTTTTTTTTAACCCAACCAGATTTAGAATGGCAAGAGGTGTAATTTCATGTTCACACTTGGTGCTATGAACCACACACAGTGGAGAATACGAAAGTGTAGGTGGACTCGCCAATGGATAATTTTGGTCTTCTGAATGTTAAGCGTAAATCCTAGCTTTACATAAGCCTCAGCACAGATGTTAACTGTAGTCTGGGGATCATTGTTATTAATGCACTTTTATTATCGTCAGCATACTATAGCTCAGTGTCTGAAGACAAGAAGTGTTTTAGTTTTGGACTGGAGTTGGTGGGGATTAACTAATTCACTTGAAACATGGCACTCCGAAACATCAAAACAGAGTTGGGGGAATGACATTCTCTCCTTTGATTTCTGTCAGAACTTAAAAGGGCTCTGTAATGGATCCATTAGTGAGAATTTGTGCATACCTATATTTCAGGAGGATCTTCCTGACACAGTGAAATACCTTTGTTTCATCAATGAACGCTAAGTAGAGAAGTTGATGTTTCTCTGGACATCTGTCCTGTGATTGACTAGCTGTTAATACCACGTGGGCTGTATCTCTTGAGGGTCTGAACCCACACTAGGATTCTAGGAGAAGTCCTTTTGCAAGGGTAATTAGATGACTCAAGAGAATTTGGTAATGACCTAGATGTGATGGAAAGGAGAGAGATACTTTTTGTGAAAGCGATCAATTCCACAGTTGGTTTAGTACCCTTTCCTGAAGACTGTAACAATTGTGTCATCATTCAGGATTACCTCTTCATTCCAGATCTGTATGATGAGAGAGTGGGTGGGGGTTAGTTCTTGTATGCAAAACATTCAGACAGATAGAATATACAGTAAATATGAAAAAATGTTATTAACAATAAAAAAAACAGGTATTTGGAAAAAAAACACAATACATTGCTTCTTATATTTTAGCCCTATATATTACATTTTACTGCATACTTTAGAATGAGGCAAATGGCTATATAAAAAATGGCTCTATGCAAAATAAAAAGCAAATGACCAGAACAAACCAAATAAGCCTGATTATTGACAAATCAAAACTCAAGCCAAGCTAATTGGAAACTGGAAGTTTAAAAGACTATAACAGGACGTTTTTGGTAAGGGTGTGTTTGATAGAGGAAGGAAACGATGTTTATTGAAACATACAATTTCAAAGTTTCCACTATACCAGCAAGACTGACTAAAACCTTGTAAAAAGATGAAGCCACCAAAAATTCTCTTGTTACTGTATATCCTGCAACAAATGCATTAATAACATATATAATATGTATAAAGTAAAGTTTTGTCTCCCCAATTTAAATGTATTACATGTAAGCAAGAAAGGCACCATTGACAGGCTGCTAAGCTAACAGTACAGTATGGTCACCGCAATATACACAGTTTTGTAATGGCATTACACTTAATCAATTTCAGTGGCATGGTTGTCGTCCTTAATTTTGTATGTGTAACCTAACACAAAGCCACATGAGTCATTTGAGGAAAACCAATACAATTGTGAGTTACTTTGTAGAAACAGTGGTTTTAATAATCAGCAGCTGTTAAACAAGGGGCTTTATTCCACTGTTTCACAATTCACAATAGAGTCTTGTATGTTATGTGGATGTGCCAATTTTTTCATGTCTTGTCGCACCAATGCCAGTTCTCGTATCAAATATTTGTGCAGGATGTTGTTTAAATTCAGGGTGCTGTGTTCTGTCATCTGGAAAATTGCATCATCAGGCCTCCTCAAGCATTTTGCAATATTAACTGCAAGAGCACTGCTCTATTCTTTAGCACTGTTAGAGATAACACCTCATTGCTATGAAAAGGTTAGCTGGTATATTCGGTTACGTGATGATGATCTTTCCAATTTTCTTGTTGGAGTGGCAAGCTCAAATTGTTCACCAGTCTGAATTGGACACTCAGCTCTGGTTGACTTGGAATAATTTAAAAAGCAATCCATCATAAACAACTAAGGTATTTCGCTGCAACTATGATACAATGTCACTTTCGTGTTGTTGACCTCAAATCCATTGTAAGGTGAAGTGTTATGGCGAAGGGTATGTCTGCAGACCAAGGTACAGGTTCTGTCTGTGACTGGATATGTCTGGACATTCGTACCCACCCTGTACTGAGGGTCTACAGACACACTTACAGTAATGAAATTTAGCAGAAATTAGTATAAAGGATAAGGGTGGCGCAGTGGCTCAGTGGTTAGCCTTGCTGCTTCAATTTCAGACCTGGGTTGCTGTTTGTGTGGAGTTTGTGTGTTCTTCCTTTGTGTGGGTTTTCTCCTTGTGCCCTGGTTTTCTCCCACAGTTTAAAGACATACTGGTACTGTAGGTTAATTGACTTCTGGGAATATTGACCCTGGTGTAAGCGTGCATGTGTCTCTATTTTTATCTGTCTGTCCTGTGATGGACTGACATCCCATCCAGTGTGTACCCTGCCTTGTGCCCGCTTACTGGGATGGACTCCAGCTCCCCTGTGGCCCTGAATTGGAAGAAGAGGTTAGAAAATGTATGTATGGTAGAAGGGATTGCTTACACTCTGCAGCTGTTATTAGACAGTGTGTCATTTACTTATCATTTTGCTATATACTGTATATTAATTTGTAATAAGTCAAATATTGACCTTTGTGCTAGGATGGCTTAAGGGTTAGCAGGGTGGGGCTGAGAACATTTTTTGGGTGGCTATAGTTTCCACCCCTACAGATCTATTGATGTCTGTAGGAAGATCTGCAGACATACAGTAACCCTCTTTATTCTGTTGCTTTTATCTGGTTGCCCAAGTACATAGAGAATATGAAGGGGATGGAAGGCAGCTGAGCAGTGCGTCTTCTACTGTGGACAAAACCATTGCACACCAGCCAGCACACTTACAGTATCTTGACAAAATAAGACTTGGATCTTATGGTTCATGTCCTTCCATCTGTTCAGCCATTGAGGATTTTGTTTCAAGGGCCCCATTTAGTGATTGTGGGAGATGCAGGAATCCTGATAGGCCTTCACAGTAGCTGACGCTCTAGTGCTGAAAGAGTCTTTCTGTGCTTGGCCCTGTTGCTGACCTAACATTACTCATTTCCCAGCTCATGCAGCAATGGTGAGGGGGTGAACATTTGGAAACATGCAGTATATAGATATATTGTTAATATGTCTATAACCAAGGGAGTTTACAAAAACAATTGTAATTGTAAACACAGTTTATGAAAATATATGAATATATCGCCTACATACTTTTCTACGTAAGCTGTGGGACCACTCAGCCATTAGCAGATGATGCAAATTTGCATGAAATGTGATAAGTAGTTCAATACCTGCCTGTGGTCTGAAATGCGTTACCTGTAAGTGCTTTTTTATTCAAATTGATGCATTAGGCAGGTCTTCCTTTGACTCCATATGTACAGATAACATAATCATGGCCCTTGTAGGGTCACTAAATACCACAACACATTGAGGTGCTTTTCTGTATGTACCACATTTTGGTACAAGTTGTTCTTTGAACAAGATGGGTCACTCCTGTGAAACACACCATTCTCTGATATTTAGTATATATTATTGCTGGACTCTTGAATGTGTGTAGGGGGTGAAAAAGCAAATCATTTTGAGAGTAATGTCAATTAAGGAAAAGACAGATGCTATCAAGTCAAGCTGAATGCTTTTTCAGCCTTCAGAATTTTTTTCCTGAAATTTCTTAAACACTAAACATAGACCTTCAAAATGTAATGAAGTGAATAAAATGGCTCCGAAATTTCCAAAGAAATGGAGCAGTATCAATATTTAGTTTTAGTATAGAGAGCTTTTTAGCCCTTTACTATTTAGAGGAGAAACCATTTTTCTTTAGCTTAATCTTTCTCTTATAGGAACTGTCACTATCTTAAACAAGATAAAATAGCAGTGTTACTGTAGTATTGGTAATGCAATAGGAAAAGGTTTAAGACATTTCTGTAGTTTTTGTTGCAAGGAACATATACTGTGGCTTCTATATCTACTTCTCTGCCCAATCAGACAAAGCTTTTCCACAGTCTTTGTTATGTGTGTTGCCCTACTTTTTTTCCTCCTATCTGAACTCCTTTCTGGTTCACAGCATCCTACTGATCCTCTTCTGTTTAAGGTAAAGCTCTGTGACATTTATATAAAGTATGCTACATGTTTATGTTAACCATTTTATTCATACTCAACCTCAAACAGATCTCTAGAAGCACAAAGGCGTTATCGGTATGCTGCATTTTTACTTGTTTAATTATCCAGCCTAGGAAGTACACAAATAAAAAAAATCTGCTAATGATTGAAGGTCTGATACGTATCTAGAAACTGCATCAAGATACTTTGGAAAAATAAAAGTTTTTTTTCTGGAGGTTTACTTATCAGAATAAGTGATAGATGTGAACCTTTTTAGTACCAGAGGAAAAAAAATGTTTATTCAGTTTTTACCTGATTAATTTGTTATCTGCCCTTGCTTGTTTGGAAATTAAGCAGATATAATATGTAATGCTACAGTACTGTATGTCTTGCAGGAACAGAGAAGGGGTTTTGCTTTATTATGTGTAAGCAGATGGAATCAATCACTTTTCATTAATATCAACTAAACATACTGTAAGATGTTTATGTTGTACCATCCATGCACAGGGCAATAGAAAAATGTGTTATTACTGTACAAAAGTATAATATCCTAAATTTTCAAAGTAAGTTTCTTCTGTGATTCTTTTATTCTTTGACTGAAATCCTCTCTTTCAGTTTTGTTTGTGCAAACTGAACTCATTGTTTTACATATACTGTACAATAGTTTTTTTCTTTAATATAAAAGTCTACTTTTGAGAGATTTTTAATTGTACTGCTTCTCTTTCAATTCTGATGTGACTACAACAAGCGAGCAGTTTCTCATCTTGCTTGACATAGCCCCCTCCACCTCAGTTTTAAAGCCCAGTGCTATCACACCACACTTGGGTGGAGGAAAGTAAATAAGGATGCTTCGAGCTTGCTCAGATTGAGAAGAATGTGAGGCAAGCTTGGATGATCAAGGTAGGCAATAGGAGAAAATATTAACCACTTTGAATAACCAGTATCTAATGCTATTTCATCAAGCTTCTGTATATTTCGTCTCTCGTTAACTTTCAAACCTTTTACAAAATCTGGATGAATGTTGAATCAACATTCAAGAGGAAATGTGTTAACATTAAACTAAAAATACAGTAGGTGTTAAATATTCAATCTGTATGGTTTTATGTACTTAGTTTTATTGAATTTTTTTAAGTATATAAATATAGGGTTTTGTACGATATCTAGTATTTTTACTATTTGTAGGTGGATAATACTTAAAGTTGTTAAACTTATAACTCCTTCAGAGCATCACTTGAAACCAAATCACTTGTTGATAGAGCAAATAGTGACTTAAGCCGGGGGACCATTCTTTCATGGAAACCACACCTTTGACGTTCGATCAGACAGTATGGATCGGATGCTTGTTTTGTGTGCATCTGTGAGTTTCCCAAGTCAGGGCCCAAACCACAGATGATATGAAAGGTCCTAGCACTGTTTCTAACACTGAAACAAATTGTCTTTATGGGGGCTCCACAGAAATACTAATTAGCCTGTAAACAAATTTTTGTTTGTACATGACACTGGAATATGAGAAAGAGGAGAATCTTAGAATTATTATTGATGATAATTGTGTTAAAAACAGAGACAGTAAATTGTATAGGCAGTCATGTAGGCCGATGATATTGAAGTTTAACTGCTGATATTTATATTATGGTTAACAGATTATCACAATTCTATGCACTTGATTAAGGAGGTATTTTATGCATCAGTGACTCATTCACATGTGTTGATGACAAAGATTGTCCATCAGTCTGTGTGTTACCCAAGCATAACTGGTACGCACAGTACAGTATACTGTATTGAACATTCCATCACTTTGCCTGTTGTTGACAGTACCAAAACCAAAGTCAGTAAAAGTGAGAACTAATTTTCTTAAATTCTAAATTAGTACATATCCTTGAGGAGTGTTAAATTAAAAACACAGAGAGCTCCTAAATACATAATGCATGACAGCATGGTGACACAGTGGTAAGTATTGCTGTCTTGCAGCGCTGGGGCCCTGTGTACGATTCCTGAGAGGTTTTACTTGCATGGGGTTTGTGTGCTCATGTGGCTTTCCTCTGGTTGCCCTAGTTTCCTCCGCCATTCCAAAGACATACTGGTAGGTTAATTGGCTTTTGTGAAAACTAACCCTGACATGAGTGTGTGTGCCCTGGGATGAACTGGAGTCATGCTCAGGTTATATCCTGCCTTGTGCCTGTTGCCTGCTGGGAAAGGCTCCCCCACGACTCTGTATTGGATGAAGAGTTTAGAAAATGGATGGATGGAAATGAATTTACTGCAGGGAAAGTTTACTTTCTGCAGATGTAATGAAAGCATTATGATGCATACAATTACAGTCATTTGAAAATAACCTGCTATATTTGGATTTCAACTTTACTTTCATTACTTATACAGTACGTAAAATAAGATACTGCGGTTTCTGTTAAGCTTGTACTAACAAGTGTTTTCTAAATATAAACTGTGATGTAAGCTGATCAGCACAAAGCTGTGAAATTTACCCTCATACTGTATTTGAAAATAATTATTAAAACTGGAGATGAACAGAGAAATTTGATTTTCAGCTCAAAGTTGGGGAGGAACAATTGTTGAAATGTATACATTTGACTCAGTGGAAGAACAATTAAGCATACAGTTGTGAGAAAAAGTTTGTGAACCCTTTAGAATTTATATTATCTGGATTTCTGCATAAATGGCTCCTTATATATGATCTGATGATATTTAGTAAGTAGTGGAACCTCCTTTATTGGCAATAACCTCAACCAAACACTTTCTGTAGCTGCTGATCAGACCTGCGCAGTGGTTAGGAGTGTAATTGATGAGAAGCTAGATCCAAATTATACAAGAAGCTCTGCATGTTATCAGAAGCAGATCAAAAAGTCCATGTGGTCATGATGTATTAGATGACAGGCATTTTTCTATGTGCTTAGAAATAATTTTTGGATACAATTTTAGGTCTGAGATTGAGAACTATGGCTTATACCTAAAAAGTTTTTCATGGGTGATCTTGACACAATACCCTGGATTGATATGGCCAACACCTTTAAGCACTTTGAATACCCAAACCAAGTTTCTAACTTCATCTCTCTCAAACTGAAACTGAAATTATATTGATATTGGTCAATTTTGGGTATTGGTCTAATTGCTGTCCTTTGGTCTGTGTCTTTTTGTGCACAAAATGGGCTAGATAGGCCAAAATGAGCTCTTAACAGCAAAATGTCTTAACATAGTTTGTTAATTTTTGTTTCTGTTAAGCAGCACTTCGTCTTGACCATTTCAATCAAGGATTCACAATGGAGGATTAATAATGAAACTCCTAATGGAGTTAATAATGAAAGTTCAGAAGAAAAACTATGCTTACAGAGGGCATGAAGAATTGCTGTTGTGGTTATAGGATTAGTGGAGGTTTGCTTAAACAAAGAACACTGGAAGGATAGCCTGAAGTCCCATACTTATACACCCAATCAACTGCCTGGAAGGGTATATATAGTAATACAGTATACCCATGTATTCTTTTACTTATTTTATGAGGGAGCCCTAAATATCTTGTCTACATGACCAGACTGCTAATACACAAACTAAGAAAGTTAAAGCTAAAACATCCGTATATATTCATGCAAAGAAACAAGTAAAGGTTTATTCCATGCTGAAAAGAGAAGAAAAGAAACACAACATTTTTGGCTGTGGAGCCTTCTTCGGATGTGAAGAAGCACGCTTCTTGACATTTTGCTTGTTTCCATTTGGTTTCTTTATTTGACTTTGGCTGTGCCAATGTCACGGTGAGGAAGGGAAAACAAAACACAGGACAGAAATGTAAGCCTTCCGTGCATGTCCAGTAGTCCTCATGCTGTTCTCTCGTGGTGAGTGTTATTATGTAGTTTACAGTCACAGGAAACCTATCCAGTCCAGAATCTCACCATGAAATAGAGTTTGAGGAGATACTGTAGCTATGAGTAAGGCTGCAAAGAAACAGGTAAAAGTTCATTCTGTACTGAAAGGTAAAGAAAATAAATGGTGAAATCAGGTGTGAAGAAGGCTCCACAGCTGAAACGTTGTGTTTCTTTTCTTTACATTTCACCAAGGAATGAATCTTTACCTGTTCCTATGAAATAGAGTTGTTGATGCTGTTTTTGAGAAAAAAAACTGTTTATGCTATTAAGGAGTTTTAAATAAAGCTTTGCTTAATTAATTGCGAGATTGTTTAATTACTGATTTTTTATAGCTATTTTTGACCTCCCTTGCGTACTGTATGTGGTCTGTCTTCAGAGTTGAACTGATACCATAGAGCCAAACTGTCACACTACAACTAAAGATTGGTCTCTTCCTGGTGCACAGGAAGTTTGAATGGTTTTATGACTCTCAGAGGAATGGCATCACCACAGCGGTAGCATTTTGTGTATTTTAAACCATTGTACTCTGCTATAACCTCAAGTTATGTCACTGATGTAGCATGCAGTATGTTGTCCATGTCATCATAAGCTATCCTGAACTTCTTGACCTTTTCCATTATTGTATTACCTATATGTGGTCCATTTTTATCAACATTTTGAATTATTTTGGTGTTTCTTACTTAATTGTGAAAAAAGCATTTAAAATATATTTTGTGAGTTTTTGTGCTTTATTACTTTATATTCTGTTAGTATGAGGCTATGTATTAATATTTCCTGCAAAAGAATGGTTTGTATTATTACTGTAATAATTACTATTATTATTTCTTTTGAAAAGAAATGCTGCAGCCGTCATTTTTCTGTCATAAAGAACACGTTCCCAATTCTGATCTTGAAGGACTGGTGTGTTTAATGTTTATCAGTCCAGCTGGGCTCTTATCCTCAGTCAACTCATTATTGGTTTAAATGGAACACTGTAACAGCTTTGGCTAGCTCTTCAGCTGCTGGTGTTTCAAAGAGACCTGGAAAAGTTGCAGACACACCAGTCCTTCAGGAGTCCTTTAGGATTTCTTTTATAAAGCAGAAACCTATTTCCTTAAAATCTAAATGTAGTATCATAATGCATGTATTTATTTTACAGATCTCTAATTTTAACATGAAGTCAAAATCACCTTAAAAATCAGAATGCCAGAAACTATCAGGCTTTTGCATTGTGCTCTGCTTTATACAGTACCTAATTTGGATGCATGAAGCCCATTTATTTCTGAGCGAATAAAAATAATCAATTTTCTGTAGACCTTCTCCCCTCTAGAGCTTTATCTTTTATCACTGTCAAGTAACAAAAGCTTAATTTCATTTTTTATACAGTATAACTAGAACTCAGTGTCGCACTGTGTATGAAGACATAGGCCTAGTTCTATCTTTGTACCACTTCACACTCTGCTGTCTATCAGCATAAAAACATTTCACACTCTACAGTAAGCATAACTGGCAATCATTTTCTCAAAGCTGAGTTATTTATTCTCCCATAAATGGAAACAGTCCAAAAAATGATTCAAAGTTGAGGAGAACCTACACCTAATGCAGATGTCATGGATTGTCTAAAATGTGATAAGGCTATTGTACCTCTTTCCTCTGTAACATTATCCACTAAAATAATTTAGGAAAACTGCAAACATAAATATATTATATAAAAATACATATGATGGTGTTCTAAATTAAAAAAATCTTTAATGAAATGTTCATAATTTGAAGATGTACAGAATAAAAATGTCACTATAGTAGTTTCTGATTATAGACTGTTTTACCTGATTAAAAAAACTTAATATAGCAGAATTACAGAGATTAGAAAATATGTCATGCTACAGAAAAGTTCCAAAACTGATATACAGTTTAGTCATCTCAGTAATACTGCACAGATCAATGTCATACATCACATAAATAATTTTTGAATTCCATAAAACACAAGAATAACATACTGTATATTCAATCCTCTAATATCCCTTTAAATAAAATGCAACTTAATATATAATAACGTTTCGAAGTCCAGTGAAACCAAGACCTATACAGGAACCTTTGAGGACTTCCTGTCATCCTTGTGTATAGAAGTACTGTAGGTTACATGAGGAAGACATTCAGTAGTAGCACAAATCATTATAATTAACTCAAAGTGCACTTCAGAAACTTGGAAAATAGTCACTGAAGCTCCACAAGTTGAGGCATGTTGATAAAAAAATCCACAGAAAGCCGAATCTATCACTTTCTTACAAATGTTTATCTTGCTATTAGGGGCTGAGAGACAAGTGGTTAACAAGGCAATTGTAAATTCATTTGCAAATCTTTCAGATTTTAAACACAAATGGCTTTTTCAGGATCCAAGATGTATCATATTGTGTAGCATTCATGGCTGGATCACAAGGGAAAAGCCTTTTCTGTAGAACTCCAAAATTAAAAAGAGGCAACTTGAGTCTGCTGGATAACAATTGCTCACAGCAAAATAACATCATAAGTAAAAACATTGAAAACGTGGGGGGGGGGTCACATTTATTTCTGGCCCTATAGTTAGTATTCCATAAATTCTGATCCTTTGGCATCAAACCACGCCATGTCTTATGTTCGAATTCAATAAAATTGAGCTTTCTGAAACTTTTTAAAGATGAAAACAGAGCATTTCTGGACATGCTCTTCAGTATTATATTTCCATCAATTTATCCAGTGTCACAGCAACCAGAGCCTTTCCCAGCCTTTCCTGGGAACGGGCACAGGGCAGAGTATATCCTGCATTATGCTGTATCTGATACAAAAATAAAGGTCATGTTGAGAAAACACTTATGTCCATTGACAAATATGGCTGGAAGCCTATTCTGGTTTGGGGCTGTTTTACTGTACATCTACAAGTACTACTGCCCTTTTTCAAATAGGGGAAATCATGAATGAGTACATTTTGACCAAAAGGCGTAGTTCCATCTACTAAGAACCTCGAGTTTGACTGAAAGTGGACTTTCTAGCATGACAAGGACGAAAGCACACATTCAAATTGACTAAGAAACGGTTAACTGCATACAAAATACTGTGTGTGTTCTTGACTGGCCATCTCAATCACCAGACCTCAGTCTAGAATCTAATTACACAATACCGGAGGCATCTTGTCGTTGTAATCAATGCCAGAGGAGGATTTACAAAATAACAAAATACTACAGCAATATTAATATATTTGACGCTCTTGTTTTCTGGACAGTTATTTATGACAATTTTTTTTGCTGTGTGCAATGCTATTATGATTACAGAATAACATTTTGGATTATTTTTCAAGTAAGAGATTATCTACTCATTAAATCACTCCGTTGTATGATGTTTTTGTTCCTATTTCGTACTCACGTCCTGTAAATATGAGTTCAGAAAATATATATATATATCTTGTATACACAAGTTCCATATCAATAGCATTTTAATTTTGTAATTAAATACAGAGGAAAGTGTATACAGAGGAAATAGCTTTTCGGAGACACACCAAATCCAGTAAATGATGCACTATATATATGCTGATCAGTATTTTCCTTTTTCCGTTAAGTGAGAAGCATTAACCCAGTGGACACCACTTATGAAGAACCTGTCTGAAACAAAAAGAGGACAGTGACACTGCAGGGCCTCAGGGCAACGGGAGAAACACCTTAGGTAGGTAGGGGAATATACACCTTTAAATAATACCTGTGTGTAATAGCATTTAAGACAAATCTTTGTAAAAAAGCAGTTTTCCATGGGATTACATTTTTAATAATTATTTTAAAAAATATATATTTTAACCTCACATGCCATGTTCAAGTGTTAGCTGTTGGAAACAGTTTAAAGACTGAGTTTATTAAAAATGTGCGATTCTTAAGATGACCTAACAAATCAAATTAATATTTTGAATGTCGTTGGGGATCATGACAGTACAGGAGCAGGGCTCTCCAACCCTGGTCCAAGAAGTTTCATAGGTTATTTTTTATGACAAATTTTTATAGTTTACTTACCAAACTTTTTTGATCCTGAAAAGAGCTCATTGCTTCAAGATCTTGGGCAAAATACTCAGCGTGTGGCCATCTTTTTTTTTGACTTCGTGGACTTTTAGTGTGGAATTAGAATATACAGTATTTATTCCTTTGAACCCCATATGCTGATGTAGCTCCCCACTCAAACCTCTATTTACTGTATATTAGTGAATATTTCCTTTGATTTTCTTGCTATAGGTTTTTAAAACTTGTAGCATGTAGCCTTATGCCATCAAACTGGTTAAAAAAAGTTACCAAGAAATAAAGGAACACATAAAGGATAGTTCACAGTTCATAAACACTTTCCAAGTGATATATAAGTATAAATTAAATAACACAAACAAGCAAGTGAAGAGCTGGGTGAGGATTATCCTGATTCCTCACAATCTAAACAGAATGCAAGGTAGGAAAATATTTCGGGCAGCAATGCGGTCTGGTGTTTAGTGTTCTGGATTCATAAATGGAACATTCGGGGCCCACATGCTGGGAGTGACACTGCTGCTGTGTCCTTTATTCATGTATTTCAGCCTGCTGAAAGAAAATGTCCTAGTATACCTGTCTGTGGCTTTCAGTGTTATCATTGTGCCGTAAAGGAGAGATTTTAGGATCAATTGACTTCTCTGGTTAAATTAAAGGGTGTCATTAAAAATAAAATATCTTATGGCAATAAATTAAATTAAAATTAAATAAACGCATCTCCACTTTTTAAAATATTCAAAATAGTTCAGATTCATCGCCATGATTTGAGGATGTGCGACACACAGGGGGGTGCATAGATTAAAAAGGAAAACAAGAAATTGGAATTGAAACAAAAAGAAATAGAACCAAATGTAAATGTAATCAGAAAGGCCATCCTGATGTTCTTATGCTAAAGTATTATTATTATTGTTGTTGTTGTTGTTGTAAAGCTTGTGAAGCTGTAGGAACTGTATTTTCCATGTTTTCATGAATTCCGGCTGCTTTCCCTGTTGTGAAAAACACTATACTGGTTGCACTAAGCATTGTTAATATTCATCTTTTGCATGTTTTTCTACATTATGTTCAATTCTTTGGGTTCCAAGTCTTGCAGACAACTTTGTTGACCTTCGGAAATGAGTTCAAGAGCAGAACAAGATTAAAGCATTCTTGTGTGCTATCCTTCGGGGCAAAATAGCTGACTTAAATAAAGCTTTTGTAAAATTAAAGATCCTATGATTTGTTAGTGGAACAAAGATAATAATGTTCTTCAAAATGAGAAGAGCAATTCATGTTTTCAATAACCTTAAAAGCATTCAATAAACAATCAAAAAGGACAGTTCCTTTTTATCATAAGTTTCTGCTATAGCTGCCGTGTTAAAAGATGTTTTTCGTCTTTTTATAACTTTGCTTTTTTACTTTTTTTAAGGATGGGCTGTATTTGCAGTAGTCGGAAACCTGATAAAGACACTGCTGATCACTGGGGAAAAGAGAATGGGCACATAGACAATTCATTTCCGCTCCGTGGCCCACTTGCTGTAAGTATCTACATTTCGTTAATTACAGCATTCCTTGTTCAATCCTGGAAAAGAGACACTTTTAAGGATTACAGGAATGGATTCATACAGTAAGTGTGTAAAAAATGAGAGGAGGCCATTCAGTCCGTCTTGCCCTTTTGGAGGTTTGTAGTTAATTGAATGGCCTCCTCTCGTTTGCAAAGATCTCATCCAGTCTATTAAAATAGAAACATTTTACCCTGATATAAACATTTGCTGAGTTTAAGAGGAAACCTGCAAGTGCAAAATGAATAATTGGGATGTACCTTCTACATCAAGAAACTGGGTTCAAAGAAATGGGGCCTGGTTTACTCAAGAACCATATTAAATTGGGTCGGCAAGCTGGGCTTTATCCATACTTACTGTATATGGATGAGTATTTTTTCCACACAAGCCAAAATCCATAAAAAAAAAAAGAGCCACTCAGAGCATTCAGTGCTGAATCTACTGTAATTGCTCTTAGTTTTCCTCTGTGAGTTTTACTTTCTATATTGAGTCTCTAACTGTGATTTCATTTGACTTTACTGGCACAATGTTTCTCCTTTACTGATATTCTATAATACATTTGACATGCTTTCTGCAGTGTTATTCCCAAAACACCGGAAGACGTATTTTAGAATATACATTTTGATTATGCGGTCTATACCATGCTTCTAAAGAAACCAGTATGTTTTTAGAAAAAAAAGTGTATAGATTTTGGATCTTTCTGCAAAGTATTTGACATTATTTTGTCTTTATTTTATTGAGCATCTATGAGAGAATGTAACATGCTCAAGTGTCTTTTTGCATATGCAAATCAATTGTGAGTGTGTTCATTGGGCACAAGAAATGAAATGATTGAATCTGCTGCAATTTAAACCTAATGAATACCAAGAAAATAAAACACAGCAATTAACCATATGCCCCAGATAACAACGCCTCCATGCTATCAGTATGTTGGGACAGCAATTACAGTATTTACCTATGTTAATTTCAATATAATGACAATACACCTGCTACAAAATTGATTTTGTGATTAATGTATTTACAGGTGGGTCATTTATCATGGGTTATTTTATGAACGCCTGCCTTTAAAGAGTTCGGAGGAAATATGAGCATTACTCCAATTCTAAGACTCCTTTTAGATTTAAATTTTCAAATTTTCAAATTACTGTAGATAACAACATTATTTTGCTATTGGAAATTGGAAATTGAGATGCCTTTGATGTGAGAAGGAGTACTGCCAACAGTCATTAATGTGACCGAGAGGATTGTAATAGATGATAGGAATAATGGCAGAATTTATATGGAAACATTTCAGAATGAGTTACTGGTATCTGTATCTGCCATGTCTCATATGTAGCTGGGTGGAAATTTGTTACCCAACTAACCACATCAAATCATCACAAGACTTGTAGAGATATCAAACATACTGTATCCTGAGTAAATGTGAGGGGCAGTTTAAGAATATTGCCATTGCATGTAAACATGTTCTGTTCCCACATAAAGGCAAGCAAGCTCCTTATTTCAGTATACAAAAATCAGTTAAAAGCTAAGCAACTCAAAGTGCTTTGTTCAGTCTCTCATCTCATAGGAATGTCTGTTGGGGGTTTCTCCATTATCTGCTGATGAAGGAAATGATTATATGCAATTAAACTCTTGCACAAATTACACATTCACACAAAATATGGTGCCTGTCCCATCATATTGGCCTTTCCACTGATAGATAGATAATACTTTATTAATCCCGTAGGGAAATTGATGTGTTACAGCAGTCCAGCCCAAGACAAGCAAAACAGACATCAGAATAGTTATAAAACAAAAGACAAACAAAATAAATAAAAATAAATAAATACATAGGTGTGTGCAAAATGTGCTGATCATAGTCACTGTAAAAACAATAAAATATGTGCAAAATGTGCATAGGTTTATACAGACTGATTGTCCAAAAAGTACAATGGAGTAAACATGCTGTCCATAGAGGAGCAAATGAAGGGCTAACAGTCCTAGCCTAGGGCAGCGTTATACACCCTGACAGCCGCCGGGAGGAAAGACCTGCGGAAACGTTCCCTTGAACACTGTAGCTGGAGCAGTCTATTGCTAAATGTGCTCCGCTGCCCAGTAACAGATGTAAAAGGATCCACTGAATGGATCCTAAAATTTCTAAATTGTGCTTTTAAACCTATTGTTACTGCCGTGATCTCAAGTATTGTATTCATTTTATAGAAATGACAATTTCAGACAATAAAACCAATTTGATGATCCTATTTTATTTACAGTGGACATGAAAAGGCATCTATTTGTTTCAACAGCTGTGTATTTAACGTCATGTTAAGAACTCTACGGCCTTTGCTAAAATAATCATACTGTTCTGACATAATATAACCATGAAAGATTTTTGAATAAAACAATAATTTTGCATTACTATAATTCATACACACATTTTTGCATACGTACAATTTTATTTTGTGTATTACGCTTTAGTCTTGAAATTTAACATGGCTGAGATTGTTAAAAAATATTCTTTGTTGTCTGATATTTATATAAAGTAGAAGGTTCACATTCTTTTTTTGCATAATTTTAAATATTCTTAGAAAAGGAGTAAACCCCTCGTTTAGTTCTATTAGTTATTACAAATTCCGTTCAGCCAAAACAATATGGTGGAAAATACTGTAGTGTGGAAGAATATAAAAACACCTAGATGACATGTAGGCTGATTTATACTGAGAGAGCTGTTTATGGTTTCAGATGATTTAGTAAAGTGCACCATTAATACAGTATCATCCCAGTGAAATTGTTTAAGAAGCTGTAACATTGTTTTAGAATCGTTGGGACAGGCTTAAAGGTTACTGTCATTCAAAACTCTTCTTAACATGCTTTTGCTGGCATTGAGACAAAAAGTAAGAGCAGCAGCATAGTTTTTGATGTTTTTTTCTTATTTTCTCTAATGAGGATAAATGTTCTTTACACTAAAGCAAAAAAAAAACACCCATTGTCCATGATGCAATAACAAGAAACATTCAGGCTGTGGAGATACACATCAATGCAGCTAGTCTGACTGAATAGTTTACGTTAAGAAAACAAATCTGTATATTAAAATGATTTGTATGAGTGTTAAAACATTGTAGAAAGTTCCATGTATTTTTAAGAATATCAATACTGTGCTTTTATAAGAATATTGCTTTACATTAAACGTGAAGGGCCAAAGACATCCCATTTGTACAGTATTTGCATTTGTGCAGTGTAACAGGCTGTGATCTGACCTGTAGACTAATAGCTCAAAACCAGCTTCCCTGATGTGTCGCAGTGTTGTTGTCCTACTGTATAGGAGGAGGAGCTTGATTTTAAACTGTTATAACCTATTCATTTTATACTGAGTAATCCAATCAGTGAGATCAAACAGGTTTTTATTTTACTTGAATTTCAGTTAGTTTAATTACAAAATAGATTGACTACATTGTGGTTTCCATTAAAAATGTGTGGGGGCCAGAATGATCAATGAGGCCTTTCAATAATTAGCCAATGTTTGGGCCAGCTCTTGTTAATTGCAGCTCAACAGCTGTAACCTGAAATAAGCCAACCTCCTCCCATCCTGGCCCAATGTTTGCTGGTTATCTGGGTCATGTATTTAGGTCATGGTACCCTTTTTCAAGAAAAATGAAATGTGAAAATATAAGATTTAATTCCCAGATTTTAAAATCAATGTACAATTGTGTCCATTCCAACTATAATTCATAATTTCTATTTTATATTTTACAGCCCCCAAATGATCACAGACTGGGTTCTCCAGACCATGGTAAATCATGCTTATGATCTTTCCTTCATGGTCGTAATATTTTCTAACATTAATTCAGCTGATAAAAGAATATAAAGTACATATATACCCTGTACTGTCTAACTGACATAACATTGAATGCAAAGAACAAAAAGAGCAGAAGTTCATAGCGATGCAGTGCTCTTCTTTTTCATGCCTAGTGCATATTCTGCTGTGCTTCCTTCAGATCTATTTTCTGAAAAATCTATATCACAAATCAGGGGTATTTCTTCTTGTGGGATTACTTCCAGTATAATTCAATATGAGTGTTTTAAATTATTGTGCACTGCCAACATTGAAATGGTCTTAATTTTATATAAATGTAATGACCCTTTGATGTGCAAATGGAAACAAAAATCCAAACTGCAGATACCCCGAAACAGCATTGCTGGGGTAGTCGTGGACATTTTGCAAAGATTCACATCACTCTTGTTTTAAATGAGTGTCTAAAGAAGACACTACCAAGCAAATCATTGCTAATCTCCTATGGAGACCACAAGATATGCTTCCTGTGTACAACAGTCTCTCAAAGCAAGCAACATCACACGGTTTGTGGTCATAACATTGCTGACCTTTTCAAAGTGCCTCAGGTCCTGATAAAAATCCTGCCTTTTCTATTTTTCAGTACAGGGTATAGTAGGTTACTTATATGTCTGACAGGGACTGAAATTCTCTGTGTATACCCTTGAGAGTTCTGTCTCATCCTTAAGCCATGCAGGGTCTATGAAATAAAGCAGCAAATTATTAACAATATGGGCAGCTGCAATGCCTTGATGAATGCCTAGTGCCCTAATGTCTCTTATGATTCATTTTTTTTACAAGAATACATTGATCATGTGAAAACTGAACTATTTAAAATAAGTTTAGTCAGATGCAACACAAATTGTGGAGAATTTCTGAAAACATTAAGAGAATGTTATGCATACTGAAGTTATCAGTGCTTTAAACCAAATAAAAGAAGTTGCCCCAAAATCTAACTTTAATTATAACAGATTTATTTTCTTTTCTGTCTTACAATTGTCATCTGACACTCACATTTACTCATAAAATGTTGGGTGCCAACATTTACAAGGTTTTGAAGGAACTAATTTGTTTTGATAGACTCGAAAAACATTTGAAAGAATATCAATTGGATTGTGCTAAAAATATCATTTAATTAGTATAGGGTATGCTGACATAGTGTAGCACAGATTTCAGATGAAGCACATAGATGAAGTGTAGCAAAAAGAATGTCATTGTTTGCCTCACTGTGGCTTACCCAGATCAGTTTATTACGGGCTATTGCATTACGTAGCATTGTCAAGTAAGTGAGTACATTCACCAAAGCACAGTCTAATAATGTGAGATTCTAGCCATGAGCCTTGCTGTGAGAACATCATGTGCCTTTCTGTTCAGCATTAAACCCCTCTGTGTTAATTCCATTCCCTGTGTGTTGCTGATATTTGTTCTTATGCTCACACACATACAGTATATAGTTATATACTAAGAATTTAAATTCTGCACCAATGTTTTTTAATTCAAAAGCTTATTAGTAAAAACACTCTCCATGAAAAACATTCTCTGACTTGATGCAGCATGTTAACATATACTGTATACTGTAGCTAGAAACTTACAACTGACCTTAGTATAATCACTTTAAAGAGTGGATTATGGCTACTAGATCAGAATATAAATGATGGCCACCATTAAAAAATTATTGCATTGATTTTGCAAACAATTGACATATGAATTATACTGTATGTAGATCTAAGAAATTATTAACAAAAACAGAAATAAAGATATAAGCATTCATGTACTGTATCTTTTATGATGATGATTGTAGTAATGATTTCTTTCAGATTCAAATATAGTGATTGCTCAGCATGATTTCCAGCCAGTTAATGAACATGATTTGGCATTCCAAAAAGGAGATAAGCTTACAGTTTTACAAGAGTGAGTATCTACTGTATATCTATCATCATATTCTTTGTGCACACACAAACGCAATCCATTCTCAAAGAGTAGGTGACATTATAATTCTGTGTAGCTTGGGCATTAATTGTTGTTTTTTAAGTATCAAAGCTAAGCCAAACAACTGAAAATTTGAATGTTACAGTGTTAATGACCAGCTTTAATTAGCCACCACTTTCACATAGTACTTGATAAATGATTATATAGTAGTATTACAGTATAGTAGTATCATTATATAGTTCTCATTATTTGTAAAACCTTAAATTCAGACATTGACAATGAATGGATCAGTTGAATATCTTGAGTTTAATTCTGAATCCCATTCCCCCCCCCCTCAGGATATGCACAGATGTAGATTTTACAACGAAACTTTAGCCCACTTCACCAGTATGTGCTCTAAAAATGTGCCACCCATTTCTTTTCACTGTGAACCTAATATATAGACAAGTCTGTCCTTCAAAAGTGAAGGTGTATATGGTTCTCACTGATGTCACCACATTGTGGTCACTCAGTTAACACAACTGATTACTTGTTACTGCCCTCTACTTCACAAATGTTTTTTACCATTGTGTTAGAGCCATTACCAAACATTTTTACATACTGTATGGCGATAGATACGCTCATGTACTGTATAAGGTTACTTGTGTTTCAGTGCCATTCTCTCGCCAACTCGCAAACTAGTCACCAATTAAGAAGGCACACTTTTTTTATTACAACTAATATTTTGTTAATTAAATTTTGTTCGTTAAAGATTGCACCTATACAAAATAATCTGTACTCTCAAATTATGCTCAAATTGTGTTGAGCTGTCTCTCCAACATCCCTTTGGCTTTGTGTTTTGTATGCATTTTTCATCTTTGAAGAAAGGGGGACTGGTGGCTTGCTAAGTCTTTGGTGAGTGGAAATGAAGGCTATATTCCACGGACCTATGTGGCCAGACTGGATACACTGGAAGTGGAGAGGTATGCACCATATACATACTGTACGTCCTCACTATGGCACCCTCTCTTCGTAATGGACATTTCTGAGGATCAAGAATTATATATAAAAGAGGCCAAAGCACTATTATTCTTTAATTTTCAGGTGAAAAGAAATGCTAATGGGAAATGTTTACTACTTTGAGTATTGCACTTGCATATCCTGTGATGAAAACAAAGCAAGACAGAGAACCAAAACCTTTCTTTGTTCTTTTTTTGATAAGTTTTGCATGAAACACTTTTAGCTATTCTTTCTATAGCAGCTTCAGCTTGTACAGGGGATTGTATGATATTCTTATTTCTTAGAGGTTGCAGGTATTACAAACCACTATCTAAATTAAGTTAGAAAATTACTGGTTTCTCTTGATTTTTTTATTCTTTATTGCTTTATATATTATGATTACTGCTATTTTTGTTTTCTCATATATTTTTGAATGCTTTTCTTAAAGGAAATAAAAAACCTGAGGAAAAACACAATTGAAGGATGATTATGGCAAAGGAGCTGAAAAGCATTCAAATTCTAAATAAAGTTGTTGTTAATGTGTGTTCTTGAGAGGTAAGGGCAGTGGCGATACAGATAGCATTTGCATTAAACATCCTCATGTTTTTCATTCTGTTTATCACTGCAGATGGTTCTTCAAGAACTTGACCCGAAAAGATACCGAGCGGCTCCTTCTGGCTCCTGGAAACAAACCTGGAGCTTTTCTAATCAGAGAGAGTGAGACAACCAAAGGTCTGTATCCCTTCTGGCAATGTATATTTCCGACAATTAGCTGCACCAACCTGAAAGGCTGTAGGACAGAGAATTACAGATTGCTGGCACGTTCAATATTCCCTGTGTTCTTACCACAAAAAGACCTTTTTCATCTGGTGAGGAAGACACCAGGAATATGTTCTGCACATTTCTCTCAGATATTAAAACATGTTTGATCAATGCAAGCCAAATTAATATTTGATTTAGTTTTTTGAGAATCAAACAGCCTAATGCTGGTAAGGGAAGACTGGCTGTGTGAAAATAATGAGAAGGCTAACATGATTCCTTAATGTGTTGAACTATGGAAGCACACAATGTTCTGTCATGCAAAGCAGTGAGTGGAAAAGTTGTAGAATCTTACTGAAATGCCTCCATTCCCTTGCAGGAGCGTTCTCCCTCTCTGTGAGAGACCTGGTAGCGCAACATGGAGATGTTGTCAAACACTACAAGATACGGTCCCTGGACAATGGAGGCTATTACATTTCACCCAAGATCTCCTTTCCTACATTGCAAGACCTGGTGAAACATTACTCGAGTAAGTTCATGTAAAGCAGAGGTAGTTGAGACAATATTCATCTCTTAAGTGGTTGCTAATCTTGTCTTGAAGGCTTCATTGCCATTGTGTTTCTTTCCCCGTGTACTCTGCTGTGGCTAGAAAGGAAATGATAAGGGGCTCAACCAGAGGCCCCTTTTTTCCAATTGTAACAGGGTTTCCCAGAGAAGGGGTCCACTTGGCTAAATGGATAAATGGATTTGGACAGGGATAGGCAACTTTAAATTGGCAGCTGGGTAGCTTGAAGTAGTAACCTTTGTGACTCTCTGGGTTCCTATGAGCTTAGAGTATTGTCAGTGAGGTCCAAGCCATCCCTCTAGTTGATGCTAATTTTTCCCCAAGACACTGTGGAGTGGTGAGGATTTGATTGAGAGCATGTAAGGCCCCAGCGATGGAACAGGGGCCATGCGTGGTGAGCTGAGCTGATCAAAAAATTGTGTCTCCAAATAGAGTGTATGAAGTGAAAATAATTAGTTTCAAATGAAAAAAAAAATAGAAACAGAAAATGATATGAAAGCAGTTTGCAACCTGCATGATTTACATAGTTTCTCACTTCAGATATTTTTGTCTTTATTGCCACAATATTTTAGCTTCTTTCTTCTGTTTTGTGTCAGCTGTATTAATAAATGCAGGCTTTCAGTTAGATTTACAAAGCCCCAAGATAGTTTTGGTTGCCAGTGCATTTGTAAAATGAATTGAGGAAAATTTAACACAAATGAAGAAACAAAAGCAGAAATTACATTTAGAAATGATTACATTGACTTTGTATTGAGTGAATGCATACACCTTAAAGTATGTATTCTATAGTATACCATATTTACAGTGCCTGAAGTTTATGCTTTTATAAGTAGTAGAGAAATATGTATTGAAGCTACTTTCCTCCCAGAGTAATCCCATAATGATGCGAGCTGTCGTGGGTCTGTTGTGCCATTTTCAGAAACAGCAGATGGCCTGTGTCAGCGCCTGACTGTGCCATGCAAATCTGTCACACCTCAGAGGCCTTGGGGACAGGATGAATGGGAGATTCCCCGGGAGACCCTCAAGATGGTGAAGAAACTGGGTGCAGGGCAGTTTGGAGAAGTGTGGATGGGTGAGGCACATTGTGCATTGTAAATGAGCAGTCTCTCCCTCTGGGTCTCTGGGTACTAATTTCTACCCGATTACATTTTGAAAGACAATTATAAAAAATGTAATGTGCCGTATCACGCATTTTAACTTGGAAAGTACTGTCGGTTAAATTATGTAATATGATTCCAATTCAAAAGCACTATGCTCTTTAGGTGCAGGATCTTAAAAAAAATTTAGCTATAACTGGAATAAAGGACAGTTTCAGGAAATCCAATCTTGGATGAATGTGGCTGCTCAAAATATTCAGAACTGTACATTAAAACCTTTCACTTTGGTGAATGTAAGGGGGCCAGAGGTGGAGCCCTTGCAGAGTAGTGATGACACCCATGTTCATCTAAAC
Organism: Atractosteus spatula; assembly: GCF_055471065.1. Lineage (NCBI taxonomy): Eukaryota > Metazoa > Chordata > Actinopteri > Semionotiformes > Lepisosteidae > Atractosteus > Atractosteus spatula. Next base: position 61,053,889 of record NC_142707.1, read on the forward strand.
ACTTGATATTTTATATTTATATATTCTAGTGTATTTCATTGCAGCCATCCCTTGAAAATGATCAGTAACATTAACAGCATATGGAGGTAAACCCTGTCATCTTTTTGTTTTTTGCAGATCGTGAATTACTAGTAATTAGTGATGAATTTGATATACTGTATGCACACAGATTTTAATGAACCATTCCATCATTTTCTTTTAAATCCTTCAGTCTAGAAGAGAAAAAAAGGATAAATACTCTTTTTTTAATATAGCCTAACCATTATAACAATGGGTTCTGAATTATCCGTGCAGGGTACTACAAGAACAACCAGAAAGTGGCCATCAAGACGCTGAAGGAAGGCAGCATGGCTCCTGAGGCTTTTCTGGAAGAAGCCAACTTGATGAAGGAGCTCCAGCATGATAAGCTGGTCCGTCTGTATGCTGTTGTCACAAAGGAGCCCATCTTAATTGTCACAGAGTACATGGTGAATGGTAGGAAATTCTCCTTGTGGAAGACTAACAGGATATGACTCAGTCTTTTTCAGAGTTTCAGCAAAACTGAATCATTCAGTGAAAAAGAGTTTATTTTTTTCTATCAAAATGTATCAGGCTTAAAAGCTAGGTCTGGTAAAAATGATCACTGCTAATAAGCCAGCCTTTTTTTAGCCTGCAGTTTTATTTCAAGTACCATTACTAAGAAATGTTACAGTAGTTATGGAAAGCCCAAATCTAGCAGCGTTTGCAAATCCATCAATTGAAAAATGTGTGAAATGCCATTATGCAGAGAAGATTTGGAATACAAAGCTGGATATGGTCCATCACTCAAGAAGCATGTTACTTGAAGTGCACAACTTTATCTAATTGATTGATATGTAACAGGTGCTATAGATCTTTAGAAATCTGTGATTCAGGCTGACTAATGGTAATTACCAGACCCGGCTCTGGAGACAGATGATTTCAGTTACTGAAGGAGCTTGCTACTTTCTGTGAGCAGAAAATCAAACCTGGCTGTCCCAACTTTGGTCAAGCTAGATTGGTTAAAATCAACAGTTGAAATATTTAAAATTAACATCTGTGTTATTATTATTATTATTATTATTATTATTATTATTATTATTATTATGTGTTTGTAAATGTACTTTGTGTTTTTTCAATTTTTTGTGTCAAGGTAGTCTACTTGACTTCTTAAAAACAGAGGAAGGAAACCGGGTGCAACTTCCCAAACTCATAGACATGTCGGCACAGGTTAGTGGATCCTTGTACCTTTTGGACATGAACTAGTCTTTCTTGGACATGCAGGATCCATTTAGGAGAACAATGAAAATAAGGCACAGACCTTTGACTTATAACTGTTTTTACTTTAGATTGCATTGTATGATATTGTATCCTGCAGCTGATAAAGTGAGACACTTCAACACCACTTACACATCACTTTGATAGTGAAGGATTAAATTGCCAGAATCAGCTGTCCAGTATTTTGTGCCAAGTTGGACGCTGATTTAATTTTCGTATGTTTATTACTTTAAACTACTGCATAGGTTTACCCATTCGCGTAACAAAGGTTACGGGAAAAACAAAGGTGAATTCCATTCTTAAGAGTAAAAAAAAAGGTAAAAGTGTTTTGGCTTCAAAGCTTTCTTTAGTTATGCCCACACAGTCAAAAGATAATGTGTATTGTATTCCTTTTTTACTAATTCTTAGCATTATTAACCTCTGCTTGGTCCTTTCCAGCTTTCACATAGATGCTGCTCACCACTTCAGCCCTTACAGAGGATCATATTGTTATTATTATGCGTTTTCAGTACATACTAATTCATTCAATGGTCATTAAAGCCTGTAGTGTCTGAGTTTCTGCACTCTGAATTTAAACTTTCTACATGACATTAGATTCACCACTTCATTTGCTGCTATTGCGCTGATAACACACCAAATTAAGGTGACAATTAAGAAAAAGAGTTTTAGCTGTAATTAATTAAAAGTATTAAAAATAGAAATAACCTTTAAAGAATTTTGGAATTACTTGCATTCAGTTAGAGCACAGAACCAGAACATTCTCTATTAGTACATAGGTAAAAACTTTAATTATACCAATAATTTAAGTAATGCATATTATTAGTTTTAATAATTAAAACTTTTTATTGTGCAAAACCCCTCTATTAAACCCTCTCCTACTTAAATTAGAAAGCAAGCAAGTCCAAAACTGCTGCACTTTTCAATGGCTTGGCTGAGGTGCGAACTTATAAATCAATATAGATACAGAGAAACAAATGCACTTTCACACATAGATTTTCACTGAACTATCACTTTGATATTCAACAGATAGGGTTTCAACTTAATATACAAGTGAATTGAAAGTCTGCCTTTCGTATGAGGTCCTTTATGCTAAATTAACTAGCAAAGGCATTCTCCTGCATAGATAGACATTAAACATTGATCTTCAACCCTCAAATGACCATGCATTTACTGTATGAGGTGTCTTTTATGTATCTGTACCTTGTTTAAAGCCGTCTTATATTGAAAGTAAAGAAGTAAGAAAAACGACAAGGGGCAGGATGCTTAGCAAAATAATCAGATCACCATTGGAGCAAGGGAATACAGCACTGGATCCCAATACTCAAATATGTAACTAGTGTAATTTACTGTAGCTCAGATCTTTTTTTCCGAAAGGTGTAATTATTCTAAGACCATTTAGAACGTCTGCTGATGGTACCCATTTTCATGTCTAAACATAGAAAGTGGTAGCAATGATAAGAGTTGTGGTCAGTCACATATGAGCCTCAGCTCTTAAACCTCACCCTCTATCACTTATTAACATCCGGACAGGATGTGATGTATTTTCTTCCATTTTCCATGCTATTAAATACAGACACATTTTAGTGTAACAGCAGTTTGAAGTTCATTTCCTGAAACTGTATGCATCCTGTTTAAAACCACATCATAGATGCTGCAACACCTTAGTTTTCCCCTAAACTGTCTGGGTAACAGACACTGCAAGAAGAAATTTAAATACAAAGTTAAGTACTTAAAAATACATATTCCCATTAAAAGTCTACTTCTACAAGTTTTATCACATTATTAGAGATCGCTTATGTACTATAACGTCATGGTTAACTTCTTTGGCTAAGAGAAGCATTAGGCTGTTTCTCAGTTTAATTTTCATGGCACCATTTGTATCAGTTCTCTTTATTTTATTGAATTGTTTCTGAGTACTGAACGAGTTCTAGTTGATCTGTTCTAAACCTGTAGATTTAAAAAAAAACATGTACCTTTAAAGTTACAGGATGAAAAAATTATAAAAGTAAGTAAAGTTGTAGTTGAGAGGAAGCTACTGTATTAATCCCATTGGGGTCGTTTTAGCTAAGGTAAACTAAAACATCATGCTGTAATTTTTTTTAAAGTGACCTGAATTTGGTCCTCAACCGCCTGGCTAAGAAACCTACTCCAGCTATCCACAACAATCTGTGTAAAGAAGCGTTTCCTATTTTACATCTTAATTGAATCCACATTTACTTGCAAATTGTGACCTTAAATCCCCTGGGTTAACCCTATCTCTCTTCGTTAAAATTGTTTGTTAAGTTCTCTACCCACATTAACCAGTCTGTACATGACATGTAAGCCAGGCATCATTCTTGCTACTTGTCTTTGAACGCTTTCTAGGCTTGTAATATAATATGTGTGATGTGAATTAACAGTGCATTGTAAAGCTTAAGCGTAACTTTCCTGGATTTAAATGCTAAACCGTTTGCTACGTATTCAAGGTCCTGTTTGCTTTGCCACAATGTTTTGTTGAGAACGTAGAAGAATCTACATCAACACCCTGATCCCTCTGGCGTATAGCTTCATGCAGCCTTCAATACCCCAGGTCATCTCTATAGTTAATATTGCTTCTACCAGAGTAGATCACTTTGCAATTAAATATGCCTACACAATCCATGGTTTGGTGTAAGTCTCTGTTTAATTCAAAATAGTTTTGTGTTTACCACCCCCCTATTTTTACATCATCTACAATTTTAATTTGTTTGTTAACTATATCAGAATCTACATCATTGATACAGATCAAGAAGAGAGGGCAGGCCTTATGTGGATGTGCTGTTTCCTGTTTGTTAACCTCTTAGTAAAGCAAGACCTTCCCTTTCAAAATCCAAGTTAGCCACCTCTTAAAATGACATTCTCCACATTTTAGGTCTGATGAGCAATTCCAAAACTTTACAAGTAAAGACTGAGAGTCCTACAGTTTCCTGGTTCATGTGTGTATTTGTATTGAGAATTGCTTAAAGGACCTAAAACAGTACAGATAAGGGGGAATCTCAAGTCAGGGTGGTGTAACTACTGAGTCCCTAATTTACGTACAGTATATTCATGACCTAGATTACAGTATAGTTATAGTAAACTAGTCAAATTTGCAGATGATTTCCAAATTAGGAGGTTTAGTAAATGCTGCAGATGCAGCAAATTAAATCTATAAAAGATGGAGATCAAATTAAAGACTGGGCAAACACCTGCCAGATGACATTTATTGTAGACAAGTGCAGTGCATGTTTTGCATGCAGGTAGCAAAAACATAGACTGTAAATGAAACTGAAAAATGAAGCTGAGATAGAAGAGGGTACTTATGACAAAGGGTTGGATGTTTGGTTGACACATCATTTACTGTACATCTTCTAGAATGTGGGGAAGAAGATAAAATGGCAATAAATGTTAGGAAACATTTAAATCAAGGGATTTTATTTTGCCATTGCATAAAAGTACTAGTAATACTTCGTTTAGAATATTGCGTACAATTTTGGTCACCATAATACAGAAGAGCTATTGCTGTTTAGGAATGTTTTGGAACTTAAAAATGATATCCTATACTGGCAGACTGAAGAAACCAAACCTTTATAATCTCGAACAGAGAAGCTTGCAAAATATTCAAAATCCTCAAAGGTACTGACAAATCCAATTCATCAGATTTCTTTTGAATGAAATGTGAAACACAAACCAGGGCACACAAGTGGAAACTACACAAAGACATTTAAATCTGAGGACAAGAGACCACTCTTTATGCAAAGGGTCATGGGAATATTGAGCATGTTGCCCAGCAATGTTATTTAAGATCACACACTGACCATCCTGGTCATTGCTTTAACAAGCTAGGTTATGAACAACCATTAACCATTTCAGCCATATGAAATTCAGCTCCTTTACTTGAGTTCATTTTTAATAGCCTTCCAATATGAAGAAGTTCAATAATGGTCAATAAATTGCCAGCAGTTTTATCACCGTGCAGCTCAACTCACTGAAGCTAAACAGGTGTGAGCCAGGTCAGTACCTGGAAGGGAGACCTCCTGGGAAAAACTAAGGTTGCAGCTGGAAGAGGTGTTAATGGGGCCAGTAGGGAGTGCTCACCCTGCGGTCTGTGTGGATTCAAATGCCCCAGTATAGTGATGGGGACACTACACTGTAAAAAAAGTCCTTCGGATGAGACATAAAATCAAGGTTATTAAAAATCCCCCTGGACGTTTCTTGAAAAAAGTAGGGGTGTTAACCCGAGGTGTTCTGGCCAAATTTCTCCCTGGCCTTTACCAATCATGGCCTCCTCATAATCCCTTAATCCATAATCTCTATGAACTAGCTTCATCACTGTTCTCCTCCCACTGATAGCTGATGTGTAGTGAGTGTCCTGGAACGCTTTGGCTGCTGTTGCATCATCCAGGTGGGTGATGCACATTGGTGGTGGTGGATGGGGTCTTTGTTACCTGTAAAGCACTTTGAGTAGAGTGTCTAGAAAAGCGCTATGTAAGTATAAGGATGTTATGTTTCCCAAGTGCATTCTTTAGCGCCTAATGCAACTAAATGATCTCAGATTTTTAAGCATTATATACTGGGATGCCTTTAATACAGTACGTAACAAATGCTGGATCCTGCTGAGGGCAGGGTGAGTCCACCAGGGATCTCGATGGTCTCATAAACGCAGCAACCCTTGCATCCTCCCCGGTGCTTGGACTGTTGGTGAAGGGCACTTCTCTCCTCCAAGCCAGTGCTGGGTGGACACAGCTGTGGAGCTTGTGATGTTTTATAATACAATTGGATCGAATTGAAGCCACGTGGGTCTGGGGAGTTTGCACTGCCTACATTTCCTCATTTTCCCCTTGTGCAGACATGGGGATCATTACAGGAAGCCGAGGCACAATATACACACCAACTTTGCATTAGAAAAGAAAAGTAGTGATTCTAAATTTTTTTAAAAAATGAAACAAGTTCTTATAGCTCTTTTTTTTCCTCACAGATTGCAGAAGGGATGGCATACATAGAGAGAAACAACTACATTCACAGGGATCTCCGCGCCGCTAACATTCTGGTTTCTGAAACGCTGAAATGCAAAATTGCAGACTTTGGTCTTGCTAGGATTATTGAGACCGAATACACAGCACAGGAAGGTATGAACATAAAATAATATGTGAATAATGTTTGTTTTTTAAAAAGGTGTGTGGATATTGTAGTGTGGGCCTTATATTAACTGAGCATGGCATGGAACAGTAAGCATCTTAAAACAGAGACATTTTAGAATTCATTGAAATGACCAACAAATGAAGTATGTCGTAGAACCACATGTGTGATTGCCTATAGCTAACAAAAAACAACGAGAAGTGCGAAAATTATGTGGGTGGGAATTCAAGAGGACAATTTATTTCAGTGGCAACCTGTAAGCAATGTGTTAGTACCCAACTACTGAAGCAGAGCTTGCTGAGTATTAGTAAATAAGTATTGCCTGGATATGTGAGGCCTACTGTACAGAGACCTACAGTAGTAAGTTGTTTACAGGGATCTATAATTTCCTAATTACTATACAGGTTTCTTGTAGAATAACGTGTTACATGTCATAAGAAATGCTTGTTCCTGCAAGGATTGTTATTAATAATTTAATTGTCATTTGACTTAATTCTGTTTACCTCTTAGTAATCTGTCCTCCATTTTTGTCTTCTACAGGTGCTAAATTTCCCATCAAATGGACTGCTCCTGAGGCAATCAACTATGGTACTTTTAGCATCAAATCCGATGTGTGGTCCTTTGGGATTCTCCTCACTGAAATTGTTACTTACGGGAGAATACCTTATCCAGGTATTTCTAAGATTCTAAATTTGTGAACATACAATTATTATAGTGTGATCGTAAGGGGGTATATAAATCCAATTCCTAATACTAAGACTAAATAACAAATGCGGATGTCCAAACTGTATTTAATGCATAGCTTTTAGAATATTTTCATTATTTACACAATTGCTTATAATACAATGTACCATCCTTTTAGTACACATACTTTAACATAATTTGACATGTCTTATTGTTTATCAGGCATGACCAACCCAGAGGTTATAAGGAACCTTGACAGGAACTATAGAATGCCCTGCCCAGACCATTGCCCGTTGGAACTGTATGACATTATGCTGAAATGCTGGCAGGAAAGACCTGAAGATAGACCGACGTTTGAATACTTACAGTGCACCCTTGAGGACTTTTACATTGCAACAGAAAGACAGTATGAGCTGCAACCCTAGGAATTATGATATACAGTACTAACTTCCTGAAACCAAGTTGAAGATATCACTGGCAATCACATGTGGCCATTTGGATACAGTGCCTTTCCATGAACCTGACTTCAAAATATATTATTCAAAGAAGTACTTTGGGGGAAAATTATTTTACCTAGTATTGCAAGATATGCACCTTGACTTGAAATGCCCTGAGCACAGAATGAAGGAAGCTTTAGTACCTTCCAGACATGAAGAACTTTCCTTTTATTTGGATTGAATCTCTTGGTAATTCTTGAAGTCTGTCTGTGAGAACTCTTCAGATTTCTTATCATTTCTTTTTCATTATTTTGGCTTTTGGACAGCCCTTTCTGTAAATACTGTTTACTGAATACACATTGCGTATGCTTATACATTTGAGGGATATACTGTACTTTTGTGTGTTCATTGACAAGAAAAAATATACTGTAATGATTTTTTTTTTTCAGGAAAACATTGCTCCCAGCTGTATTTTTCTGAAACCTGATTTTTCTGAAATTCTGAAAATTTGAACCTATGGAGAACTTTCCTGGCAAACAGCAAAGAAACCTCCTATTCCAAAGTAACTTAAATTAAATATCTGTGAACTGTGCTTCCTTTATTTTAGTTATCAAAATACAGACATTTGCTCGCTTGCTTGCCTGCCATCTGAAACTGCAGTTTGAACCAGAAACCAACATAAGGGGAGTACATTTATAGACAACCCTAGCTAGTTTGCATATTTGGTCTGTGTCATTCTAATATGATACAAAATTGTGCCAAATCAAGAATATCAATAGGTGGCACTCTTGTGTCATTATAACTATTCTATCATACCAAAAGATACACAACTGGACCTGAGAATTCATCCTGCCTATATTTTCTCAGAACTGAAATTTTGCTAAAAATCCCATTCATTTCCCATCTTAAAAGATCTGTAATTAAATTGTATTTTTTTATCAAGTTCATTTTAATAATTGTTTCAGTTATTAATTATTATTCTGAATAAAGCGGCAAATGCGAGCTGTGCAAGATGCTCGTCGCTCTTCTCTGGAAGGTAGGAAATATAAGAAAAAAACGTGTTGTGGGACCTGTTTGTGTTGTTGACAAGGTTGTGTGATAAATTGACCGAATCGTAGCAGGAGTTCTAAAGCAAGCTCAGGATTAATTTCATCCCTCAGTTGCAATTCTAAATTATAGCTCAAATTAAGAGCTTGTGTTACATGTACGGTACATTTTTGGGGTTTCATTTTTTACTCTATAAACTGGCACAATTTAATAGAGGCAATTGAGAGTTATGTTGTAAGAATATCAATGCTACACAATTCTTTACAGGGTGGCACAGTATTGTTATGGTTAGCACTGCTGCCTCACTGATCCTGGGTCCTGGGTTTGATCCTGGTCTGGGGTACCTTCGTTGTGCATTTTGCGTATTCGCCCTGTTGCTGCATGGTTTTCTCTGGGTGCTCTGGTGTCCTCCTATAGTCCAGTGCCATGTTATCTAGGTTAATGGTGTCACTAAATTCTCCACATGTGTATGTGCCCTGCAGTGGACAGGCATCCCTTTGACTGCATGTCTTCTCATTCGTGTATTGAACTAGGTCATCACTGAACAAGTGTGGAATATGTGGTATGGTGTTTGCAGTGCTACTGTACCTCACCGCTCACTAAAGGTTAGGTCGGTCACATTTAGTGCCGAAACCCTGGAGCAGGCTCTGAGATTCTGGACTAAGGTGCCTTCAGTATGTAGTTTACTGTTTCCCCCATTTTCATGTGAATTTTCTCTAGGAGATAGTTTCCACCTTCCAAAGACATGCTGGTCACATTGGTTGGTGACTAAATTTTCCATGCGTGTGTGTCTGCAGTGAATAGATGTCCTCTCAGGGGTGAAGTCCTACCTTCCACTTCTTGGTTCCACTGAGATTTAGAGACTCACATTTGCTGTGACCCTTAACAGGAATGAAGTGGCTTTCAGGATGAGTGGGAATATATTTACTTATTTGTGGGAATTCTGAAACCTCTTTCTCTGAAAGACTGAGTTAAAGGCATAGACATAATCTTTCTTTCTGTTATGCTGTTTTATAAAAATATAAAAGTAATGAAAACTAAAGCAGTCATGAGAGGCTATAATATGTTGTTCCTGTAAAGCTGGTTGGTGCATTTTTAGATACTCTCTTCCAGAATATCCCCACAGATAGAAAGTTGAACTCATACTGTAACTATTATTTAAAACTCTTTCAATATCTGCTTTTGGGCTCACTTTCCTGACTACAAAAAGAAAAATTATAGAATTTTGTTTTCCACTTCATGTGAACCTTTGCTGAATTTTAATTTTAATGCCACTATGGACATTACATTTTCTCTAATATGGGTCTGTTAAATAAATATTTCTCTCTGTTGTTAACTGTTTATTTTTGTTATGTGGACTTGAAATAATGTATAAATGTGCATATAACTTTATTGAAAATAGATAATTTAATATAATATCTTTCCTTATGAAAATTGCTTTAGCTTGGGAAAGATAAAGCCTTAAAAGTCAATGCAGTTGCCAATATGCTGCAGTATATAGCTCTTTAAAAATCAAAATAAAATCATTTTTATTCTTTTAAAGAATCTTGCTTAAAACAGTTCTCTCCATATAAAATATCTTGGCATTCCTTGTTTCTCGTTTTGTTTTACACAGTTCAACTGGGTTTCCATTTCTGACAATGCTTTCCAATTGACTTTTGTTTGCACAGCACATCACATTTTTTCTTGAATCTATGAGAGAAAATTGAATTATTCAAAAAGTCAATGGTGTGTTTTCACAATATACTGTATAACTTCTCAGAACGAAGGAAAATATTTGCCATCAAAACTGAAGAACATTCATGTACATTGATGCATACCCATTTTACAGCTATGAAGAGGGAACCATGGTTTCTCAACATTTTACTCTTAATTGTTGCATGCTGAAAGCATGAATATTCTATGTTTTAAAGGCAAATTAATTTGTTTTCATGTCAATTTGAAATACTGTACAGTAGGTACGATTCTGCTTTTGTTCACTAATATTATATAAAACAATGTCCCCAATACACATATTGTTAACTGCTCAAAGATGTATTAAGATGAATGTTTATTGGGTAGGATTCATACCTGAGAAAAACAAATAAGTAAAAAGTTATTTTTAAATAACATCTTACTTAGTTTATATATATATTCTTTTTAACTCTAATAGAATTTAATATTCTAAATTCAGGTTTACGTTTTTCAAAATTTAGATTGATCAATAGATTAAAAAAGAAAGTATAGAAATTACTATGGAGTTTATTTTTGACTTTCCCACAGGAAAGTCATTATTAATCTACATGTACAGTATATGTCCTGAATAATCCCATGGTACCCTCTTGACAAATATGGCTAGGTAGCTTGTTCCTGGCTGTTCCTGACTCCTCCTGTGTTTGTATAATGCCCCTTCTTGTCCGTCCTGATATCCTTTTCTTCTCCTTGTGCCACCTGGTTTGAGTTTTACAGGGGATCCTCAGGAAGCCCCCTGGAAGAATTTGAATTCCTGAATGCAATGCCCTGATGATTTAAAACCACGATTTAACAATAATATTAAATAGGGACTTGAGTTAAGCCCCTGCTTGGCGGCCAAGCCCCTCGGACACTTAATAACAGTCCTCACTTAGACTGTTACTGAGACATAAAAAAGATTTGGGAAAACGGTGAATGACAAACAAACGCTTTTGATGTAATTTTGATGAATTGGTCATGCAGAACTGACCACGGTTCAGTCCAGGGGTTTTGTCTGTTGCGTAAGCACTCCATTTACCTGAAGGTGAGAAATCTTATTGGGTACGAGACATGAGGAGATTTGAGCTGAATCAAAGTTTTGTGCAGGCTAGTTCCCAACCCTGTTCCCAGAGAACTTGTCTTCTCTATTTTTCACCAGCTGAATACATTAAATTATATGTATGAATAAATAAGATATAGTAAGAACAGTTACAAGCAAGAGGAGGTCATTCAGCTCACCTTTTCCATTTTGTAGTTAGTAGTTCATTGATCCAAGGATCTTATACCACTATTTTTTAAAATGGTTTCAAAAACGTGGCTGGGTAGCTTGTTCCAGACTCCCACATTCCCCTGTGTAAAGTGCCTCCTGTCCTCGGTTTTAAATGCACTTCCACATAGTTTAGACCTGCATCCTATGGTTGGTGTTTCATTGTTCATTCTGAAGAAGTATATTGGTGGGACTTTATTGCAATCTTTGAGGATTTTGTATACTGTACAGGGTACAGGGATATAAATATATACTTTATATAGGAACAAGTAATAGGTTTATTCCATGTTGAAAAGAGAAGAAAGAAAACACGTTTCGGCTGTGGATCTTTCTTCGGGTGTAAGAAAGATAGGGCAGTCAGCAAAGATACAGTAATATACAGTAGCATAATGGAAGATAATAGCAAGGAAAAATCCACATATTGCCTAGAAGATTTAAGTGATGTGTCAGTATAAAAACACCTACTGTATCTTTCTCATATGTAGCCTCTTCTATCTTGCTTTTTTCCATATTTGTATTTATACAGTAGTTCATGTTTTTGCTACTTGCATGCAAAACCCTGTACTCATCTACACTAAACATCATCTGCCAGGTGTCTGCTCCAAGTCTCTTTATTCTTCTGCAAAAATATTAAACAGAACGGCTTAGTGACGCAAAAAAATAGACATGATCTTTTGGAGGTAAAAGAGAAACATTCTCCTGTAGTGACACAACAACTTTTTTTAGTTTCAAGCATAAAATAGGGGCCACAAAGAAATTCTCTGTTGGTCTCCTAACAATGCAGGTGCTCAAAGATTCTCTTTTAATCGGCCCTTGAAAAATCTTAATGATCTTCAAGTGGGAGTCCCAGCGCAGAGGTTGGCTGCAGGGTTTAATCCTTTCTTAGGTTCTCTTCCAACCTACACTGTTTCCCTCCTGAAGATCAAGGCTGGACTAATCCAGCTGGTCTACAGATCCCTCCAGGGAACTCTGCTAGATCTGTGTACTTTGTCACAACCCACTGCTGATGAACTCTTTTGATGAAAAATATTAGCATTTTGCATTCTCCTAGATCTAAATATCTACTGTATATACTGTATATGTGTATGTTTATTCAATAAAATGTCTGCACTTTTTACAAAAAAAAGATTTTTATCATTTATATTTGTATTGTATTTGTTGTTGATAGAAATGACCATCTTATTTTGATACTCAGTACAGTATATTAATTATGAAGTGTGTTTGCTATTTTCTTCACTCCATATTGGGGTTTGGATGAAAATGAATGAATTGGTACTTGTCATAATAATTCTTTTAAAAATAAATAGTAATTTTGAGAGTTATACCGTATGTCAGAGACATTATAATGCTGAATGGACATAGCTGTACATTGAAATTGAAACAAAACATTTAACCTTTTTTAATTACATCATATTCACAAAAATAATATCTGGGTAGTGATGCAGATAAAATGAAAACAGAACTCTAATTTTACCAAACGGGCTGAATGACCTCTTGTTTGTAACCTTTCTTATGTTCTTATGTAAAACTACACGGGTGTCACAGGTGTAGCGAAAGGACCCTACAACATACTGTAGTGTGAAGTGATAGGGAAATCCTCTATTATTATGTTTGCTTTGGACTTTTCTCAGTTTATACAATTAGCAATTGTAATGCATGAATTTAATATTGCACGTTTCAAAAGTAAGTTTTATTGAGAAAAAAATGTTCACATTTTTCATTAAATTGCATAATCACAAAGTTTCATTTAACAGTTAGTAAAATCTGTACAATAGCATACACAGATATACATATTTGTGCCTTGCTGAGCATGAAATGAACTTAACAATTGTTAAGCATTGCAGAAATATGAAGCACAAGGCAGTGTGTACATACAATCAAGGGGAAATAACAGTATAAGAAATTATTCTTTATTGTATGTGTACACCAACAGGGTTAGATAACTCCTGGAGTAGGTGTCATCTTATATACACAAATTGTACAGTATTTCATATCCTCAGCTTTCACAAAGTTTGCCTATTTTTCACATTCATTGGGTGCTAAACTCTAAGAAAATGTTGCCTATCAATGTTATATCATTCCAACATTAAATGAAAATGAATGAATACAGACCTGAAGACAGGATCTCCCATTAAATGATCTTTCAGCTTTGACAATCTGTTAGTTTTAAGGATTCTGCAACAATCAAACAATATAAATTTCCAGATTGTTTTATTGAATTTTCACAGCTGAGATTAAAAGAGAAACATTAGTCAATAAACAATTTAGCTACGGTATATTCTGTTTTGGGAGGTTCATCCATGTGCAAATGAAATTAAGACTCTAGAAACAGCAGTGCAAGGATCTCAACTCATTAAAAAGGGGTGTGTTTATACAGTATCTAAGTATTTAGTGTAGTGGCAAGGCTTATTAATAATACAGGAATTAAGTTTGCTGCTCCCTTGCCAGTCTCTCTCTCCCTCATCTCAGTGGTGCACGACACAGAGAGGCCATTCCATGTGGTTCAGATTTAAGGTGTTTTTCTGTCTGATAGAGTTTCCTGATAAGGAACAACTCCCAGGGCTGAGATTCTCCAGCCACCCTAACGAATGGTCATCTCTGGTGCCTATCTGTCTGGAAGATTCCAAAGGAGAGGCTCATCACAAAGTGTTTACAACCCTAAGGTCACAAAGCATTGTTACTCATCCTCCACATTGACCAGCCAATCAGGAACTGGTAGGGCAGGGTAACCCTATGTGGGTCTCGAATGGCCGCGGAACTTTCAACCAATGAACGACCGTAGATCTTCCAGATAAAAGAGGCAGCACAGGGCCCAGGAGGGGCCCCTCCAGGACATTCTCAGATTCAACTCGGACAATCACGTGACAGCCAGTGTGCCAATGGACAGTGTGTCCAAGTGCCAGGACTTTACTTGGTTCTAAGAGTCGAGACCAGAGGTCGCCCGCATGTAGCCAAAGGATCTGCCTGAGGTTAGCCCAGCAGCAAGCCTCGTGAACCGCCGGTAACCACCGTGAATGCTCGCCTGATCAACAAGTGAACTACGGTCGGAACTGTCGACAGCTGAATCTCAGGATTCAGGACTAGCGCTACACTGGGAACGAACTGGTCTTCTTCCCGTCTAAGGAGTGTGATTTGCTTGGCCCCACAGTCACTTTTCATGTGCACAAACTCTATAAATTTAGCCAGGACTAACTAGCCGGTCTTCAGAGAGTCACTGCCAGCGCGACACAGCAGGAACCTCTCCATGATTCTCTCACACCTCCAGCCGCACCAGGACTGCCTGGCACTGAGCCAGAGGATTCCGATTGGACGCAACAAGAGCCTGTTACTGTTCCTTTGTGTCCGCGGGAGATTTGAATCCACATAAATTGGATGAGTATTCAACATTCTACATTGCAGCTCGAGAATTCAATTGTTACCTCAATCCCAGTTGATGTCAATTTAATTCTTATGAGTGATGTACCTGCTTTTGAGTATCTAGTGTAGAAGTTGTAATCAAAGCTCATTAACGAAATGGTATAAATGAATGGTATACTGAATGTATGTGTCTCTTGGTAACTCTTCAAGATTGAATATACCTTTTGTATTCTGCTAACCCTCACTATAAGATCTGTTATGTGCCTATGCATGCATGTATTCTCGTGTATTAGAATCCATGTGTGTGCGTTGCTGAGTTGTTCTGCAAGGTTGATTTTTTAATAGCCATCGAAGAATCATTTTGTGATTTACTGCTACAATTAATAATTGTTCCAGTAAATGCACAAAACCCCTACAGTAGCATGATATTGGTGAGTCTGTAAGGTAGAAAATTTACAGTATGCATTACTTTACTACTAAATGCCAGCTTTCAGAGGAAATAAGTAATATTTATTTTCATGACTAAATTAGACATTATTCCCAATGTAAATGTTGCCAAAAGTTTAATTTAAGCAGTTAGCTTCTTCAAGCTTCCACTTGATAATCAATGTTTCTGATACTGGTTATTTAAGGTAGTTTTGACCACAAAGAGTTTACTTTTTTTCCCAAATATATGATTCATCCTTCACATTTGATGTTGATACAGTTAAATATTATTGAAGCCAATGGAAGCTTGATATGCTTAAAATCATTATGCTATTATGCTTTTTTATTTTTTCATATTCAGTTTTGATGAAGGGATTCTGCGGTCACAATTCTCTTTTCTTAACGTGGATTTCTTAATGGATCTTCAGCCTTTTCCTGACACTTTGCTATAAGATCATGTCACAAGATGTGTTTATAAACTTTGTACCTTTGCATCTGAAGTTCCTTCATTATAATAAATATTTTTATAATGGGAACTAACACGGACTTCTGCATAGGAGCAATATAGACAATAACAAAAAAATACTGAATTTATATCACGTTTTGTACCAAAATAAAGTGTTGATCTCAGTATTCTGTGGTGCGGTTTCCAGAGGTAGAGTATTGGATGTGGAGCAGTCAATTGCTGGAGTTCATTATTTTATTGCTGGGAAGGTCTCCTCTATTTGTGACTCAATGAGCGATGTCAGCATTGCCTGCAGTTCCAGAAACCCTGGTCTTTCGGAGAAATCAGTTCTCCAGCACAGCCTCATGATCTCATACAGAGCTTGATGGCAGCCTTCTGGTATTGGCATCAGATTGCCTTGCAGTATATATCTGATACACGATTTGTTGTCCATCCCTGTTCAGTGAAAAAAAAGTAAATAGAAATATAATTACTTGGGACACATATGTTTCTTTCTGTTCAAGGATGTAATTCAGAAAGATATAAAATACAGCTCCAATTAACTTTTGTTTTCTTCCACTCATGGGAATCTATTAGGCTCATACTTAACATACTGTTTATGACTGTGATATAGAGTGTGATAGAAGTTTAAGGAATTGTTAAATTGTGGTTTTATGGTTTAGTCAGAATTTATCCATCCATCCATTTTCTAAGTTCTTCACCCAGTTCAGGGTTGTGGGAGAGCAGCAGGCGCAAGGTGGGGCACACCCTGGACAGGACACCAGGACACACACAGACACAAACAAAGACACAGACACACTCACACCAGGGCCAATTTTCCTAGAATCCCATTAGCCTACCAGTGTACTTCTGGACTGTAGGAGGAAACCAGAGCACCCAGAAGAAACACACACAAACACAGTGAGAACATACAGTACAAACTCCACATAGATAGCACCCCAGGTCTGGAACTGAACCCAGAGCCACAGCACTGCAAGGCTGAAATGCTAACCACTGCGCCACAGTGTCACCATAATCAAAATTTAATTGTTATTTAATTATTGAAATAATAAAATATTCTAGAAGACAGAAACATTTGCTATAGGAATTTTTTTGAAAAAAGGAATCCAATCGTTAGGAATCGTGACAGACACAAGGTCTTATGACTTGATTGCCCAACATATTGAGTTTTCATGATTCTGGGTTTTTCCCTTTTAATGAAACAAATCATTCCTGTAGGTAACAATTTTAGTGTGGTATTCAGTTGCTGTAAAGCATTTTTAATAAAAAATGATCCAAAAATAATTTTTAAATAATCGAGAAACATTTATTCATCGACTTGTGTTGTTTAATAAATATTTTATGTTGTAGGGGATAAATTCAGTTTTTGCTGTGCAGGCAGGCATTTAATGGTAACACTGTTATGGGAAGTGTAACAATCACTTTTACATCTACAGAGGACATTTCAACAATGTTGTTCATTCTTAAAAAGTCTAAAAATGAGCTTAAGAAAGGAAAAATCCTGATTATGTTATTGTCTTATAATTATATTTATAGTTAGAAAAGGTAGAAAATGCAGTTTTCACATAGGGACTTTTCCGAATTTGAATTAAATAGAACAGAACACAGTGCTCAGGTCAGGGTGCTCAATTAGGATGGAACAAACTGTCACTCTGTTGTTAAATTGAGTTAAACAATTGATAAAAATACCTAAATAAATTAAATCAAGAATAAAAAGGGTTGAGCAGCGGCCCAAAATGTGCACAATACCTGGATATGGCTCCTCGCCGTAAGTTACAATTTCCGTTAAGAGAATCCCAAAGGACCAGACATCAGATTTAAATGTATATTCTCTTTCTAAGAAAATCTCAGGAGCCATCCATTTCACAGGAATTTTCAGATCTGGGGCGGGAAAGAGTCTTAGCTTCATTTTTCAACACGCAACAAAAGTTTTCAACACAATCTTCATGTAAAGAGATGTTAAGTTTATTTTAAAAATAATATCTGAATTATTTTGTGTATTTTTAAAGATGAGATTAGGTTTTTACTTACAGTACACACATAATTGCACATATACTTAACATTCATATTTCAAAGCTACATTTCAAAGTTACCTTTTATTCTTGTTTTTACCTCAGTTAATAAAAAAACCCCAAAGTGGTCAAAACATCTCCATTCTTCCCTTCTAAACTAAAATAATTAAAAGCATGAATAATTTCGCAGCTAATGGGCATTTTTTTAATGGAACTTTCCTTTAACACTAAGTGACTAAATTCTATAACACATGAAACTTCTTTTTCCTTAATGGCAGCAATGCACTTCCATACAGTAGTTCCATACTAGTTATTGAAATGCTACACAAAAAAAACAGTTAATGTACTATCAATGCCCAAAGCAACTGTCACTGTTTTGTGCGTATAGACAAAAAGAACAGATTCAATACCCATCTCCTTCCTTTTTTCCTCGGCGAAAGTAAATTGGGCTAGTCCAAAATCAGCAATCTTGCAAGATTTCATTTCACTGAGTAGAATGTTATCTGCTCTCAGGTCTCTGTGGATAATCTTTTGTGATTGCAGGTAAGCCATGCCTTCGGTAATCTGGAAGGGAAAGAATTAAAATGAAGAGAAAATAAAATTGAGCAATTGCTAATATTGCCAAAACTAAAAATCATTACAGAATGATAAAACTGTTAATTTCTGGGATGTGGATGGAGATGTGGATGAAGTGTTAAGTGAACCCATTCTCATTTACTGTATATAATCAGTCTTACACCACAGGCTTCTGAGAATGTCCATTAGCATTTTCTTTATAACACCCAACAGTCTCTATATCATGAGATTCTGTTTTTACATTGTAGTTTCATTTCCTTACATTCTATTTTCAGTAGAACACATTATTAAAGCATGCTGTTCTTTTTTTCAGCCTGCTCAGCTACAGTAGTGTTATGGTGTGGGATATACTAGGAAAAAAAATCAAATATATCAGCTTTTAGCTTAGGTGTCAGTGCTTCTCTGTTCATATCCAGATTTTGTAAATATTCAGGAAATAATGTCATTAACATCAGTAAATATTTGCATGAACCTTTATATAATCATTTACATAAATCAGCATGTATGAAGACTTGTTTAAAATAACAATGTTAAAATTTGATGTGCTGTAGCTTTTTCACTATGAAATTTCTGTGATTTATTTCTAGTTTTTTTATTTTTTGTGTTTATTTCTTCACATGGACCTAAACAATGTGCAACCTGAAGAATTACTTACATGTCAATTTCAAAACTTGAGTTTTAAATGATTTGCCTCTTTTTAGCTCAGGGTCAGGTTTGTTACTGCTACTGTAAGACTTTCATTTCTTGGTTTAAGTTCTTTATGCTGTTGTAGGATATGAGTCATAAAGATATTTTACTTCTTCTGAAATATATACAAACCTGTACAGCAAAGTCTATCATGAGAGAGTACTCAATGTCTCTCTGTTCTCTGTGGCCTAAACAACAGAGGGGAAAAAAGGCATTAGGATTTTTAATTTAGATATGTTTAAATAGTAAAAATTTGAAGTATGTTATTTTGTATACATATACTGTCTATTAAGGAGTATATTTGTGTAGGGTGGGCAGCACAGTGGTGCTTGGGCTGTGGGTTCAATTCTACATGTGGGCTGTTTTACTGTATATGGAGACCCACTTTATCCTTCACAGAAGGCAAAACCCACCTAGGTGGTGATTGGCAGGCATTATGTAGCAATATGTACTGTAACATTTCAGCAAAGTAGATTAGATTTAGAAGTAACGGATTGCTGGGAACTTTAGGTATGCCAGATTGTGCAGGACAAGACATTTTAGCCAGAATGTTAGAGTTCATTTCCAAACAGAACATTGATTTAATGGAAATACTAAAGAATGGTATCTCCTATAGAACAGTGCCCCTACTTAAGGTTAAGACTTTTTAGCCTTTGCAAGATTAACCTCTAAGTTGCAAGGAATACAGACATTAATGTGGGCAATGGTTTTTGTCCCTCTATATTGTGCATTTACAGTACATCAGGGGGGTAGCTGTGTCAGCATGCATAGGCTGCAAAGGAACAAGTAATAGTTTTATTCCATGCTGTATTTCTTTTCTTCATCATTCCAGCTACGGAGCCTTCTCAAGAAGAATGTTTTCTATCTTCTCTTTTCAGCATGTAATAAACCTATTACTTGTTCATTCACAGTACATGCATATTTGTGGTATTTGTATATAATTTGGTTATGAATCAAGCAGTTTTTGTGAAATTAAATTTCTGAACACACACTTAATGTGAAAGAAAGAAGAGCTAACTAAATACATTCTAGGGCTTAAGGGAATGTCCTACACTGACAGGCAAGAAGAACTGAACGTTTTTTAGACCTGAACTGAGAGGACTATACAGGAATCTGATACAACCATTCAAAATTTTCAAAATCTTTGACAGAGTCAACTTAGTGGACTTCTTCTGAATGAAGAATGAAACATAAACTAGAGCCACAAGTGGAAACCATAGAAGTCCTTTTAAAACCTAGAACAGAAGACATGTCTTAACCAACATTTTGTGGAACAATGGAACAAGATACTTAGCTATTCTGATGAAGTATAGTACCCTGTTTCTTTGAAAAAAACAACAACTGAATTAGATCCTTGGATAAAATAAAATCCTCAAAGGGCCAAATTATTTCCTCTTGTTTGTAATCTTTGTATTTTTTTATGTAAAAAAGCAACACAGAGTATTTGAATACAAGCACCATTAACCCAGCCAAGACCGAAGACTTTAGCAGGCGGGGAGAAACTGGTTACAGATTAAAGTCCACATTAACACAGGAAGAACATGCAACATTCACACAGAGTTTGGTCCAGTCTAGAAGCAAATCAAAGACCAAGCAGTTTTGAAGATCTAACCACCACTTCATAGTAGATGGATAAATATTGAGGTGTCCTGAGACATTTGTACTATTAATACAATATTTAGACTAAAATAACTAAACTAAAACAACTGGAGTGAAATAAAGACAAAGCAACAATTAAGAACTTTACACTGTAAGTATTTTGATAAGCTCCCGTTCTTCATGAGTTCTGTGACAATACAGAACGGTTCATCTTTGGTGCACACAGCACAGAGTTTCAGGAGCCTTTCGTGATTCAGATTCTTCATGATCATCACCTCATTCAGGATATCTGACTTCACCACTGTAAGACAAGAGATGAATTTAGTAGGAAATCTTCTGCATATGGTTTATGATGGATGGTTTGTGAATGAATCGTCTGGGAATCGTCTTGATCTTCCAAGAGATAAACTTTCCATTGGAACCCACTTTTCTGACCACCTTATCTGCACAAACTTCTTGTTCACAGTTCTCTTAACTTCCCACAGCAGCTATCCACACTGGGCACATTCCCCTGCAGCAGAATCTGCTGCATCACCGGCAAATATAAGTACAGTGTATGTCCAATACCACACACATTCAGTGCCCCTCTGGACAATTTTGTGCCACCCAGATAACATGTAATTCCAACAGCCTCATTTGCTGCATTTCATGTAGAAATGGCCCAGGCATTTAATATTGGTGAGACAGGAAGAAGAGTGGCAAACCATTTCAGGGAATCCAAACAGAAGGACAGAAGATCCAAAACGATAGTTCCCCATTTCACCTAAAACAGCCACAATCTTTCTGACCGCGTCCTCACACAGTAGTTTCAGAACTCCGATTGCAGAAAGACATCCAAAACCAAAATTATCCTTAAATTTGGATCACATCTCTCCTTCTAAACCCTCTCCATTCATTTTCAGATATTTCAGTTTTCCACATGTCTCCTCCAGTTTTCCATTAGGTTGTGCACTAATTCTCATCTGCATTATGCCCGTTTCCCCCTACTCCCCTCCCCTTCTTACCTGCTCTGTCTTTTGCTTTCCTATGCCTTTATGTTACTTTCCTACTCTCCCTCACACCTGAAGAAGGCTTCACAACAAAAACAGGGTTTCTTTTTTTAACATTTCAGCACGGAATGAAAATCTACCTGTTCTAATTGAATAGTTGGCACCCAGAGGGAGATTCCACATGAGAGAGGAATAGACACAATGGGCACTGTGTGGAGCAGGCCACTCCCCTGGATTAATTAGAAGGTGTATAACAGCAACCAGCGAGTGCTCAGAACTCTAGCTGTGCTATCTAGACTCCCTCTACTCACATCTTTTGGGAGATATGCTTAGTCTTCCAGGTGCTAAAGCACTATATCAACCATATTCCCTTGTAGCCCATTCAGAATCAGAATCGGAAACTTTATTAGCCACGAACAAGATATACAAGGAATTTCTCTTGGTGCAGGTGTCGACATAAATTCCAATAACATATAAGTAACAAAAAAGAAATATACAAACAAGGTTTGGTGATATGTACAATTTAAAAGTATGTACAGTTGAGTAATAAAATGTACAGTGAATACTGTGTATATTTACAGAAAGTATCGGTAGCATGTGGCGTTAAATGAAAACGTACAACTGATCACAGAGGACGGATGAGAGAAATGTCCTTGTTTGTAAGAGTTATGGCCTGAGGGAAGAAGCTGTGCAGGTGTCAGTTAGTCCTGGTTTTTAGGGCTCTCACTCTTGGTTTCTGCTGAGAGGCAAAATGCTGGAAGAGAGAGTGCCCGGGGTGTGAGGGGTCAGCCATGATTTTCCCCGCCCTCCTTCTTATCTTAGACGAGTATAGATCTGTGAGGGGGGGGGGAGCTGGCAGCCGAAGATTTTCTCTGCACATCGCACAATGCGCTGTAATTTCCGCTTTGAGTACGATGATTCAAAGCCAAACCAAACAGAAATAGAGGATGCAATGACTGATTCTATTATGGCTGTGTAGAATTGGACCAGCAGTGCTTGTGACAGCCCAAATTTCTTAAGCTGTCTCAAAAAATGCATGCACTGTTGGGCCTTCTTGGTTATTGTGGTGATGGTCCTGACCCATTTAAGGTCCTGTTGGATGACAGTTCCTAAAAATTTGTAAGACTGTGCTCTGCTTACCGTGAAACCATGTATTTACAAAGGAAGGAGAGGGGTGGGCTTCTTTCTGAAATCAATGACCATCTCCACAGTTTTTTGCGTATTCAGCTCCAAGTTGTTCACTCCACACCATGACACCAGGCGGTTTACTTCCTCCCGATATGTGGATTCATCACTGTTTGTGATAAGACCAACCAGGGTGGTGTCATCCGCAAACTTGAGAAGTTTGACAGATTCGCTGTTAGATGTCCAGTCATTGGTGTGAAGTGAGTAGAGCATGGGAGAAAGCACACAGCCCTGTGGAGTGCTAGTATTGAGAAGGACAGGGTCCGAAATGTGGTCGTTGACCCTGACGTACTGTTTTCTATTGGTTAAAAAGTCATGGATCCAGTGGCAGACAGGATGGGGGAACATTGAGCTGCCTCACTTTATCCAGAAGTAGATCAGGGATGATAGTGTTGAAAGCAGAGCCAGTGTCTACAAACAAAATACGGGCATAAGAGTAAGAGCTGTCCAGGTGCTGCAGGATGTAATGCAGAGCCAAATTGATGGCATCGTCAACAGACCTGTATGCAAACTGCAGTGAGTCCTGTAAGGAATTAGTCATGATTTTGAGGTGATGCAGAATGAGTCTCTCAAAGCACTTCATGACGACAGAGGATAAGGCAACTGGTCTGTAGTCATTCAGGCAGGAGATCTCCTATTTTTTGGGAACCGGAATGATAATGGAGGTTTTGAAACAAGCACGCACCGCGCACTGGGCCAGGGACTGATTGAAAAGATCAGCAAAGATGGAAGATAGCTGTTCCGCACAGTGGCTGAGTTCTGCTGGTGAAACATGAAGCCTTCCTAATCTTCTATTTCTTAAAAATGCAGCTAACTTGATGCTCAGTAATGGTGATGGGAGGCTCTGGGGGGAGGGAGAATTGGCGGGGGTGAAAGGAAGAGAATGAGGTGTAAAAGGTGTCGCAGACTGACTGTGGCTAGGCTGGGGGGAGGGGGGTGAAGTGGAGATCCTTTGACTCTCAAATCTTGAATAGAAAATGTTCTGTTCATTTCAGTGTAGTGGGCTACTACATAGCCCACCTCACCAGAATTTGTAGAGCTGAAACTGCATTTTCTCAAGCTTCTCACAATCCTATAAACCTGTAAGTCAGTTCCACCCATTATGAAGCAAGACCATCCTCTGAGACTTTCTCTTTCTTTCCTCTCATACTGAAGCCCAGACACACTCTAGAAACACTTTTCATCGTGATGGTTCTTAGAAAAATTATTAATTAGTCAAGGGGAGTAGCCAGTTCCACACACAGCCTTCTTGCTCATGTGGAATCTCATTCTGTCTGAGTGCTAATTATTCATGTAGCCCGGGTGTGCCCCATTTTCAATGAGGTGTTTCTTATTAATAGATGGAATTGTCTCACAGGCCTTACA
The DNA here is from genome assembly GCF_055471065.1 of Atractosteus spatula. Taxonomy (NCBI): domain Eukaryota; kingdom Metazoa; phylum Chordata; class Actinopteri; order Semionotiformes; family Lepisosteidae; genus Atractosteus; species Atractosteus spatula. The sequence continues at coordinate 61,078,107 of NC_142707.1, forward strand.
TATTTAAAGAAGGAATATAAGAAAAGTTGCAGCTCACATTGTATAGTTATGTATATGCATTCAGTGGTCGTTACTTTGCCATATTTTTTAAGCAAGCAAAAACATATTTTATTACATACACCATAAATGCCATAGTTAAACAACATTGCCTGTTTTTTTTCAAATGTGTGTAGATTATAGACACAAAATTATCAGATCAAAGACTTACAGTATTCATTGATCTAGGTCAAAGTTATTTAAAGCAGATTTTTTAGATTGTGCACATTGCATTGCATCCTGTCAGCCACAGTGCTTGCATATACTGTAAAAAGGAGGGGGGAGGCCATCCTTCTCCAGTTCCTGGAATTTCAGGAAACCTTGAAACCACAGGGCAAACGTCTGTAGATTTTGTAGCAACATACTACTGATCTTATCTGCATTAACTGTGATCCCAATGTCTGCTCCTGACTGCCTTTGTTGTTTATACATACTGTTAAGGTATCATATCTGCCCAACAGAGTGATTACTGATGGACAGAAATCTCTCTGAATCGGCCACAAGGTCTTACCCGTGAGCTCTTTGATGGCCACAGGAATCATGTTGTTCCAGAGACCTTCCCAGACTTCTCCGAATTCCCCCTTCCCCAGCAGCTTCACCTTCTTTAACGAGCTTCTCTCCACCTCCCACTCTGATGCGTAGGACAATGTGGGGATGGATGGTGTGTCTAGCTAGACAATTTCATTAAAAAACAAAAAAGAAAAACATTAAAACATATTGGATTAGCAGAAGGTGGGCAATTACAGTTTCAAACTTGTACTGTAGCTAGACTGAACTGGAGATAAATGTATTTCTTTTCTTCATCATTTTATTGAACTGCAAAAGCTTTTATTTAGGGTGATACACGAGTTAACACATAAACTGTATGTACAGTACATACTGTACTGTATAAATTGTATGAAAACATAAATATTTATATGTAAAGCTCTTGTAAAGCTTTAAGTAAGAAAATCACAGAAATGGAGTTTGATATATCAATGGAAAAGTGTAATAAAAATATATATTAAATATATATACTGTATATAAAATATATAACAAGTTGGTACAGTAGCTGTGTCAGCATGTGTAGGCTGCAAAGGAACAAGTTAAGGTTTATTCCACGCTGAAAAGAGAAGAAAAGAAACACAACGTTTCAGCTCTGGAGCCTTCTTCGGGTGTGGCATTATTGAGAGCCCCAGACCGTTAGACCAAGTAAATGCAAATGGTAAAATAAAAGGAAAAAATAATTTAAGATGAGACACGGGTACTGTACTGTCTACCCCATAAATTTTCTTTTCTTTTTTTATTTTTCTTTAACTGCGAAAACACGGTGCACCTAAGGCTCAAATCGCAAGCCTCACTGCTTTGAAGAGGTCTGGACACATTTAGCATTCAACGTGTAACAATCAAATGTAACGATTAGCAGAACATTTGTGAAAATCTGCTTTGAAGAGACTCATAGATGTGAGGTGCTGTCTAATTAGAGAGCAGATTGCCCTTTGAGGGGATGATGAAAGCAGCAGCACAGAGATTACACTTAGTGTGCGCACCCAATGGACTGATTTATGATTTAACAACTTTATTCATTTTTAAATGATGCAGTAAAACTGCCAGAATAGGCAACACTGTCATACCATTTTGTGATAAAAAAAAACATTTTTCCAGATTCAAATACTAAAACAAATACCTCTAATGAAATAATTAAAAATGCAAAGGTTACTGGGGTGGCATTGCTGCCTCACAGTGCTGGGGCTTGGGTTCAGTTTCCGGGGTGCTATCTGCATGGAGTTTGCATGGAGCTCTCCCCATTGTTAGCACAAATTTCCCCTGGCTGCTTTGGTTCCTCCCACAGTCTGAAGACATACTTGTACGTTAATTGGCTTCTGGGAAAACTGGCCATGGTATGAGTGTGTACGTGTTTGTGTCCGTGTGTGCCCTGTGATGGACTGGCATCACATCCAAGGTGTACCCTGCCTTGCGCCCGTTCCTTTGCTGGGATAGGCATGACCCCGAATGGGATAAAGTGATTAGAAAATGGATGGATCCAAGTTTTAAGAGGGATACAATATCATGAAAGAGGAATGGGTATTCTGCCTTTACAATCTTGTTATGTTAGTTAGAGCAAATAATGTGAAAACCTTTTTTTGAAAGAAGCTAATATTACTTCAACAGCATTGATTTCAACAACACAGCTGGGCGGCTTGTTCCCGATTCCCATGTCACTTGTGTACAAGAAGTGCCTTCAGTGTTAAATGCTCTATCCCTTAGTTTGTGCATGTGTCTTCTGGTTTGGGTTTCAGTTGGCCCTGAGGAAGTTTATTGGGTTAATGTGAGAAGTATTGAATCTCTCCCACCCTCCCTACTATTGCACCAAGAATGGCTTCTTTTGGATGAATCAACTGAACATTGGTCCTAGAACCTAGGGACTGCCATAGATTGATCGTATCCTTCTCTGCCTTCCTATCCCTAAACTATGAAGGGAAAGGCTCTACTTTGTTCTGAAAAGCTAAAGCACAAAGGTAATGCCTGCAAAATAATTATTATTCAGAAAATAATAATGTTCTTTGGGCTGTGTGCTTCCCTGCAATTATGAGGTTTTCCCGTGTAAATATGCAAGCAGCCATATCACCCTGCAACTTGCATCTGACAACCCACTGAAGCTAAGCAGGTGTGAGCCTTGTCAGTATCTGAATGGGAGACCTCCTGGGAAAAACTAATGTTGCACTAAGGTGTTAGTGGGGCCAGCAGGGGGTGCTCACCCTGCAGTCTATGTGGGTCCTTATGCCCCAGTATAGTGCTGGGGACACTATACTGTAAAAGGGCACTGTTCTTCGGATGAGACATAAAAATGAGGTCCTGATTCTCTGTGGTCATTAAAAATCCCAAGACATTTCTTGAAAAGAGTAGGGGTTTAATCCTGGTGTCCTGGCCAAATTTCCCCTTGGCCTTTACCAATTATGGCCTCCTAATAATCCCTATCTATGAATTGGCTTCATCACTCTGTTCTCCTACCCACTGATAGCGGTAGCGGTGAGTGCTCTGGTGCACTTTGAGTGGAGTGGAGTGTCCAGAAAAGTGCTACTGTAAGTATAAGCAATTATTATGATTGAAATACAGTTTTTTTATATATTTTAATCAAGGACATTCCTTTTATTTCTGTTAATTCCATGTGTGTCCTTTACCTGAAAATTATTTGAACTTTTCTCTGTTCTTCTATAATCTGTTTTTAATATGAAGCATCTGGCAGCATGGAAAATCTGTATCCTGCATTCATGGAATCACTGGAGAAGAATCCTGCCTTATAATTGGGCACCACTAGTATAGGCTCTACACATAAAATCTACACATAAAACTTTCAGAAAAACCACATTCTCCTCATGTGGGTGCAGTTCCAGACACGTTTTTCAGTGACGTCAATGGCTTGATTAGAGAACTGGAGAATACAATGCTGGTAAGAGCTGACCAGACACAGAAAGGTCCACACCAACTGTATATCTTGTTTTAGATGTAGGCCAGTCTTTCTCCTTCTGGAGCTCAGGCGATACTGATGCATCAGCAGTCTTCACCAGCTACAGCTGATATTTCACAATACTAAACCTCAGTCTTTTGACAATTTCTGAACAGGAGTGCAGTGTTATATGTATTATCCTGCAGTGTTTGTTAATTCCATAATATGCTGCTTGTAATGAAACAAATGTATAACAAACGAAATAGTGCACAATTTAAAATTTAATAAAGGGTTCAATTACACCACTACTTAGGAAATCCAAGTCACATTTAGCTAATGGAATTGATCCCACATTGATAGATGCCACATGTGCTCACAATGATCCCCTTTACCAGTTTAGCTACACTTGCTTAAGTGCTCCTTAAACAAGTGTACTTCTACAAATCCTAAATACACCTTCAGCTCCTCATTGGTTTAACTAGAAAAGCTGCTCCCATATGTACTTGGTAGATCCCATATAATGCCATACAGAGTAAGTCATAATTATTTTGAGGCTGGGATATTTTGTTCCGGTTAATTGGATAAAAGATTTTTTTAGCTCTTCCTTTGTCTTCCCAGGCACTTTGTCAAAATCTATCTGAGTTATAGATATAAGCCTGAGGCTTGTAGTGACGATGAAGTGAGTGGCTTAACATTGTATACGTATTTCTGTTAAAGACCGTTATCTTCATTTCACCCCTGCTGGTAGATTGGTCCTAAACATTTCAGTTGATTGATAATAACCTATTGTGAAGGTGTAAAAATGAGAAAATTAATCATGGGCAGGTCTGCATTTAACAAAATAATTACTGTAAATCCCAAGATGCGAACACACGAATTACAGCAGCAAGTGTATATAATTGCTTAAATCAGAATGCATCAAAGTCAAGAACGTCACTGCATGGAATTTAAAATTTACACAAGACAGGAAAAAATGCATTCCATTTCCCTATGACTTCAAGGGAAGGGATCTATGAAGCCAATGCTTTATCAAAAGGTCAAGGAACAAGTAAAGGTTTATTCCATTCTGAAAAGAGAAGAAAAGAAACACAGCGTATCAACTGTGGAGCCTTCTTTGGGCTTATAACCTGGGTGAATATGTTTTGACAGTTAACAAGAGTGAATAACTCTTGCCGACTTAATATTCAAGAGAAACATTTGTGAAAGAAATTAGAAAAACATACTAATTGAATTGAAAACAAAGGTTTTTAATACTTACCATAACGCAAGGTTTTTGAAGTTTAGTGCACAGTCCATTTGCGTTTTCAGAATATGCTGCTACTAATTCTGAAAGATTCTTAAACTTCATCCCTTTAACCAGATAGCAGTCCCCATTGGATTCTAGAATTCTGTAATGTCTTGCGAAATTCCCATTCCTCACTGTAAAATGTTAAATAAAATTGGATGGAAATGCTTCAACAATAGCATTAAGAAAAAAAACCCCACAATGTTTCGGCTTTGGAGCCTTCTTCCGGTGTTGCCTGCACCCAAAGAACAAGTAATAGGTTTGTTCCATGCTGAAAAGAGAAGAAAGAAAACACAAATTTTCGGCTGTGGAGCCTTCTTCGGCTGTGGAAAAAACGTTGTGTTTTCTTTCTTCTCTTTTCAGCATGGAACAAACCTATTACTTGTTCCTTTGCAGCCTACGCATGCTGATGCAGCTACCCACCTGAACTATGTATATTGATACTATAGATAGATATTTTAAAGATACTATATTTATTATAAATATTATATTATTTATAATATGCCATAAGAGCATGTAATACCAGATTGACCAAATACCAGATTTAAGCATTGTTCAAATATACCTGCTATTTTAAACATTACGGTGCTGAGAAACCAATTGTAAACCCCTACTGTACAGTAGGTTCTTCCTTACAGAGCTGCTTCAGGTCGGGGACATCTGAGTATTTCCTTGCACAAACAGCTTGTTTCAAGTTGTTAGATAACATTTCTATTGGTTTTTGGCCTAGGTTTTGATTTGGGTAATGCAAAATACAAACATTCTTCTTTAGCCATTCCGTTATTTTTCTTTTTGTTTGTTCAGTATGTTTAAGACCATTATCTTGCTGCATGATCCACTGTCAGATCCTTCCTTATGACTTCATAGCTTAAGCATTCATTCACATTTACAAGGAACAAGGAAACATGAGAGGAAAATATAAAAAACTATTTTAAGCAACATATTTTTGAACAATTATTTATAGTTCTAAAGTTAAACCAGAACACATTTACTGAAGTCTTTAAACCACTGAATTTATTACACCACAAAGCTGACTTCAGTCTCATTAAAATGCTAAAGAATCAGCTTAACAGTGGAGAGAATAGAACAACCAGCATTTGTACAGTCTCACAAATTATTATCCAGTATCTGTGTTGATTAAAGATACTAAAACACTACTGCAGCTAGAAAGAGGGGATATCATCTAATATTTTTATTATTCCAGATACACCATACCAATTGTAATGACCTGTCTCTGCATACTGTGTACTGTACAGTACATGCTACTCTTTCTGCCTATACAGTATATACCGAGAGGCATTCAAAGAAGTTGAAACCAATAGCATCTGTTGCTTTTTAATTGGCACTAAGTGGTCTCTACCTCATTTTTCTACACAGGAAACATTAATGTTCTGTTTGTATGTATATCAAACAAAGCTGTTCTTAAAGGCATTGCGAATATTTCTGCCGTCATCACCCCACCCATCACAAATACTGTATGTCTTAGTCATGCTCTAAAGGAACTTCAACAATTTTCACTAATTATGTCATTAAGCTTCAGAAATATTACAAATGATCATAGAACAACCAAGCCATAGAATTCCATAGTGTTTTATCACACTTGAAATGTCCTGCTAAGGCAGACGATAGATACTGTAGGAGATCTGCTCACCTGTGAGAAAATAGTGCTGTTTTCTTGTATTTCTCCACACAAGAAAGGCTCCTTCACCATTTTCTTCTCTTAACAGGCATCGCTTAGCTTCCATGCACTTAGTAATGTTTTCAAAGTACCATCTGATAAAGAAAAGATGAAATGTTTAGCACATTGCATATATACAGTACAGTATGCTTCTAATTGTCAGTTGCAGGTTTATTTCATTTGTCTCTAAAATGTTACAATCAGGCATAGTTTGATCCTTATAAAAACTCTTTACATTTCCCATAGGAAAATTATCTATTGAAATTAAACTGTTGATAAAGAGTTATGTACTTTATGTATCTGTAAAAGATGCACTTTACAAGCACATTAGCTTTAACAAGAGTGGCGCTTGTACTGTAAACTACCATAATTTTCTTATATATACAACCATCCCTTGATTTATGAATGTAATTCAATCTTTGAAAAATGTTCATAAGGTGGAAATTCATAACTCAACAATGAAATTTCTATTATTTTACGTTAAACCTTTCAGTTACTGTAGCTCCTGAGGTTTAGAAAATCACCCAGCATTACTTGTTTGTACCTAACAGGGAGATGAAACATCAATATGAGGACACTTGTTAACTATAATTAATTGCAGTTAATTATACTATAGCATCTGTTTAAATACGCACGATACAGTGAAAATCTCTTCGTAATAAGTAAAAAAGAAGTGAAATGACATGCTATGTTATATCAAGCATTTGTAAACTGGCTATTCATATTTTGAGGAATGGGATCGGCAACACAACCTTAGCAGTACAATTGTTTTCCATTTTTGTCTTTTCAGTGCTTATGTCTCTCACTTAACATTATGTATTTACTGTATGCCACAGAATGATGAAGGTGGGTGTGGGGAAACAGGTTTTGGGCGCAATATTGACTTTAAGTATGCTTAAAATGACTAATATCTTTGTCCAGGTTGGTGTGTTTGTCTTTCTTATTTGTTATTCCTCCCAAAAACAGTAGGACATTTGGCAATGAACAAAGATTGAATGATAAATGAAAATTAGTTTTTAGTTACAGTGAACCCTGATGTTCACTCCACTCAAAGCTCTTTACAGGTAATGGGGACTCCCCTCCATCACTTCTAATGTGGAGCATCAACCTGGATGATGCGACAGCAGCCATAGTGCACATAGGACACTCACCACACATCAGCTATTAGTGGGGAGCAGAACAGAAGCCAATTCATAGATGTGTATGTGCTCTCTTATGAAGAACATAGTGATACGCTGAACATGTTAGAGGAATAAAAAGAACAATTATGTGCAGTACCTTATGTACCAATTATGTAACCTGTTGGGGGTGAAAAGGGGCCTAGCACCCTTAAAATTCACTGGTCCCCGCTTATACAGGTGTGTGGAGTAGAGAAAGTACTTCATACAGTCCTTCAATCAAGGGCACAACACTACTGTCTGCAGTAAGGTCTTGAACCCACCATTTGCTAGTTATGAATCCAGTGGTTAACTACATTATGCCACACCCTGTTAAATGATATTTCCATTTTCTAACCAATTTATCCAATGCAGGGTCATGGGGGAGCTGTCCCTGCAAGCAACAGGTGCAAAGCAGGAGTTAAATTAAAGTGTTAAAGCAGGAGCAGTCATCTGCTTTTCCAAAATAAAACAATATATATATATAGACTTTGGACCTTTACCTTTGTTTCAAATAAATAGCCAACATTTTTGCATCATACTGTAGATAGATATCAGCCTCACTGCTTACTCTTGTTTTACCCTGTTGTTTTACCATGTTTCCCCCTTTCATGCACTCTCCCAGTATCTTCCTTGGAGCTGTCTGATGAAATTCCATACTTAAGTCAGCAATGCCAATGGCTCATTATATTCTCTGCACAGTTATTAACATTTGGATCATTCTGATTTCCTTAATTCTCTCCTTAATTTTAATTAAATGTGCACAGTGTTAACAAGATTGTGTCCAGTATTTCTGTAGTTTGTCGTGATGTATCAAATTTCTGGTTTGGGGTCTGATATTATTTTTGTGCAAAAAAGATAATTCTACTCTAGGTCGGTTGTATGAATATATATGTTGCTTAAATCAATGTTCCCTTGTCTCTTTTGGTGCCAATTTGTGACTTTTATTCTCAGATGTACTGTGTAGAATACAATGCATGTTGAATTACAAGAGATGTACAGGTTATGTACATTTTTCAAATGTTTTTAATCAACTCTTGAATGTTGAATTTGAGCACTTCTAAGTGAAAGATGCTTAATTTCACTGCAAAAGAAATAAAAAACTAAAACATATTTATTTCATTAGTATTCGCCCCCTGAGGCAATACTTGGCACAATCACATTTGACAGCAATTGGATCAATTTCTGGACCAATCTCTGCCAACTCTGCTCCTTTAGATTTTAATTTTTACCAAATATTTTTATAAAACTGATTCAATTTCTGTCAAGTAAGTTGAGAATTGCTGCCAATTAGCAAGTTTCAAGTTTCATGTTTATTGTCTTAACACAGATTTTCTATCAGATTTAAGTTAGGACTTTGATTGGGTCAGTCAAGTACATTCACTTTTGTCCTCTTAAGCTGCTCCAGTGTAGCTCTGGTCTTGTGCATTGGGTCATTGTGAATTTTTAGCCAAGTTTTACATCTCCTATTATTTGCCTATGCTTTGCTCCACCCATATGACAGGATTCAAGATGTTAATCCCATAAGTAGATATGTTGTCATGTGTTGGGTTTGCTTCAGACATACAGTAGTACTAACATTAAGGCCATGAAGCGTTTTGTGTCTATAAATGCTTTAAAGTTCCAGTTGGAATATTAGATGTTTGTAATTTAGAAATAGTTTCCTTGCACAACTTTGTGAATTGGCCAAGACGTTTTTAACATTGTTGCTCATCTCAGGCCTTGACCTCTATAGCTCTTTTAAACTCACCACTGCCCTCATAGTAGCATGTCTAACTAGTGTCCTCTCAGCCCAGCTGCTTAGTTTGGAGAGACAGCCTGATTTAAGCAGTATCAGGGTCATAGGATACACCTTCCATTTCTTAGTGATTGATATTTCTTTATTTAGTGTTTTTATTTATTTTTTTCCCATGATATGTGCCTTTCTACAGCTTTGTGGTCATGAAAGATCTCACAGTTTAAATTCAATTACTCTTTGGACTTGCACAATCTGGTCTACCTAAAGTTCTCCCTTAATTCAGATCTGCTGAGTAGAGGGGCTGGTGGAGCATAATGGCTGCTATCAACTATTAAGCAGGAGGGAGCTGCTCTTCAGTGGTGTGTGAGATGGGGGTCCTCTTATGTGTAAAGCCCTTTTGAATCCTTTGAGTTTAAAGGAAAAGTTGCCCTCACAACACATTACATTATCATCTTGTTCATCTTTGTGTTCCAAGAATTTTTTTTCTGTCACTTATACTTAAAAATAAACTTAACAATAACCGTTATAGAACACAATGAGGTACAGATAAGAGCCACAAACAAATAAATATGAAATATTATAAAGTCGTCCTTTCTCATTACGTTTAGTACTGGCGTCTATGTAAACTTTTAATCCAAGTCAAAAACGTGTGATATATTGATGTCAAATGTATCTGGTACATTTCTGAACAGTGAAAAACACATCATATTACATCTAAAATTTAAAAACAGCCATCCCTGTCCAGGGCAAACTAATGAAAAGCCTCATGATGAAAAGACAAATCAGCTGACATACTTCATGAGAATGAAATAAAAACAAAAATAAATTATACTGATGACTCATAAAGTTGAAATTGGACACTGCTGTCAGCAAGCAACCTACTGTACTGTACATGTACAGTATTAAAATAAACCATAACAATACAAACATGACTGAACTTGAACATGACTGTTTAGCACTGAAAAACAAAATCCTACAAAAGTAGGGGTTTATAATAAGATGCTTCCTGCATTTGATCAAATAAGTATATCTAATCTAAATTAATAGGCTATCTTTTTTATCTTCTCAGATCTGAGATGACCTGTCTCTAGTACTACAGTGCAAAAAATGACCAAAAAATAATGTTACTATACTGGACATCAAAAAACCTTAGCACTTACAAAGTATCTAATTCTCTTATTTATAAATATATGTTCTTAATATCAAGAAAATGAGAAACCTTTTGAAGCAGCTGTAATAAGACTTTATTGAATAAATGTTATACTATAGCAGCATATTAAATTAAGAAATTATAAAACTCTATATTGTTTATAAAAAAAAAAACTTCTCAAAAAACTCAACTTATTAGCTGGTGCAAAATATTGCATACAGGTTAAACAATACAAACATTGGACATAAAATGTAAAACTATTTTTGAGGTGTAGACTTATGAAAAACATAAGCCTGGCATATGGCAAAAATTATGGTTTATATATTTAAAACTAGAATTTAAACTGAATAGTGTTGTATTGAAATTGTACAATATGCTAAGACGATTCTGTACAATATTGGTCACCATGTTTAAAAAATATTACTTCTCTGGAAGTTTAGAGAAGAGTATTTTGATATATTCAAAGGCTTAAAGGAATGTCCTACAATGACAGGTTAAAGGAAATTCTATTTATGCTATCTTTACTTTCTCTCCAGCAAACATTCTGTATGGACAAATGTGTTTGATGTTTGAAAAATGATGATTGTTTTTACCCAAAGGCTTGTGGGAGTACAGAACAAGCTACCCAATCATGTTGTTGAAGCTGATATTTTAGTTCATTTTAAGAAACAGCTCAATGAGATCCTTTACTGATCATCAGTCATGCTAGATGGTTGATGAGCAAACTCGATCATGACCTTTTCTTATGTTCTTATAATTGTTTAATTGAAAATAAAAAAATAAAATCTACTTGTTCTAGAATGACATTGCACTGAGCAAAGTCAAATTTGTCAAATGATTCATTAATCTATTTCCTGCAAAAAGCAAGGGTTAAATTTATTCAAATCTCTAAGTATTTCTTTAAATAAAATTTAACCACATTTTAACTATCTCTATATATCCTATAAATAAGTGTCCCTGTATAGAACAATATAGTGATTTCTGAACATTTTCTGTTTCCCTGGGATATAAGACCTGCAGTATCAGCATGCATCACCATGGTTAAAAAGCTCTCCAAAGACTGCAAATGGTCATTGACCTCCGCAAGATGGGGGGCGGCTGTGAAAGAAGCTAGAATAAAATGCCGAATGTACTACTTTCCTCTATAGTTTCCATTATTAAGAAATTTAAAGTTAATAATCTTGGAAGGAAAGATTTGTAGATCTCCGACATGGGCTGGCATCGTCAGGATACAAAGCTCCAAAAACAACGAGTCACGATCGTAATCCCTCCCCTTAAGGGCACTCTGGATCTTTCACATTTTAGTTGATTATGTGCACCTGCTTCCTATCCTGCCCCTCCTTATTTAAGCCAGACGCTCTCACTATTCTGGGCTCAGCATTGGAAGATGGACGCCCGGAAGCCTGCCTACCAGCGGGTCCTGGAGTGACGGTATAGTCTTCACCACGGCGTCCTGACCATCTGGGTCCGGGGCTCAGAGCGCCTGGCCCCGTTACCCCGTTTTTTTTCCCGTCCCTGCACCTTGTCTTGTTTTTGTCTTGGATGGATCACCCGGTACTGGACTTTTGGACTTCGCCCTGGATTACCAACTGGACTCCTCTGGACTTGTTCGCCATGGCCACACTCCCCCTGAGCACCAGAGCACAGTCGTCACGCCCCCTGTTTGCCAACCTGCCCAGTTCCTCGTGTTCGTTCACTTACTTCTGTATTATACCGTCTGCAAAGGGTCCTGACCTACGCATCGTTACAAGTATTGCCTGCATGAATGTCACAATCATGGTCAAGTTGCAAGGAACAAGGCTTTTGACTGATTAACTATCTACTGTACATGTGAATGAGAATTAGAAGAATATCTTATGATGGCATGAAAGGAAACTGAGCTTTTGTGCTCCTCTGCATTATACTGTTGTGGTGTGTAAAATGTGAAATACATGTTGATAAAACACTCATATCCACTGTGAAATATGATGGTGGGCTCTATTATGTTTTGGGCTTAGTTGATTAATGATTAGTCATTCCAGATTGAGAGGGTAGGAAAATAGTTCCCTAACCTTTCAAATATAGATATATAAATATCAAAGAACTGAGGTAGAAAGTGGAAACACACTTAACTAAGAAGAAAGTCCTACAGTGATTGTTTTTTTAAACAGTCATCAGCTTAGTGCTTGTTTTAGTTCTGCATCAAACGCCAATATCAGAAAAAAGCACAGAAAATATGCATCTTTAATTTGCCATGGATAGGTCAAACTTAAAGTGCTTCCTGCTGTTTATGTACAAATGGCTATTTGACCCATCTATGTCAAAACCAGAGTCAACCCCACATGGCTATCTTTGGGACATTTAAAAGTACTTAACCTACTTTGAATTCACCCATGGTCAAGAAATAAATGACACACCAGCACCTAAATGTATCATTTTTCTTGCATTGAAATATGTTTGTCCAGAAAATGGCCTAAATGAAACGATACTAAGATATTTGTCTTATTTGGGACACCCTTTGTTTGTTTTAGTAATTTATGTCTATCTGTGCTATTTCCATACTTTACTTCAAACAACTCATATGCCAAGATGTCTAACACCATTGTTTTGTTATTATTAGTGAGATTTAGATTATCTACATGTTCTTCTTTCATTTTATGCTGCACATATGATTATTTTAAACCTGCCCTGAAGTCAGAAGAAAACAACCTGACTTCCTTAAGAAGCAGATCTTGGAGAAACAGGAAGAACTCCTTTGAATTCCTAACATACCTCTCATCATAGTTTTAAAGAAAAAGTACAGACATGAGTACTGTGCCGTATATGTAGCATGCCTGGTGACCAAACATCAAAAATATATACTGTGTTTGTATAAAGATTTGATTAAATTTACATTAGCTCCTTGGAATTGTCCTATGTTTCAATAACCAGTTATTAAAAATAAATATTTCTTAATTTTTTCTTTTTGAAAAGTCCACACATTTCTATGGAAATAATCTGAAAACACAAGGACTTTGACTCTGAATTTTTATAAGTATCATTGACATAATGGTTGACACTAAATAAGAGTTTAGACGAAAAGCATGCCTCTATACAGTATAATATTTATCATACATACATGCAATGTTTATCTCAAATGATTACTACACATCTGTTGCAGGATGTTTCATATCAATTTCTGTCTTCAACTGTTTTCTGCTAAATGTTATTCCTACACTGCAATTTAGCCTCTTCTAGATACAGTAGGCAGATTGATGTGATTGAAGATAGAAATTAGACTTAAAAAAATCAGTTGTTTAAAATGGGATACTTACGGTGCAGCTTCAAGACTGTGCATAGGCCTGATAAGTTGTTTAGGGACATAGCCCTTTTCTTCTGTTACTTGACTGTATCTACCCGACTTTACAGTCAGTTTTCTCACGTAAACCCAATGCTCTGTCTCGTCGATGATTTCCAGTATGTCCCCTCGTTTGACAGTGAGGTCCATAGGAGTGCGAGGACTGTAGTCATAAATAGATTCATAAGCACTGTAAGGGTCAATGATTTCACTCTCTGCTCGTTTGTGGCAGCAAGAGCACTGGCACTGGTCACAGAAAGCAGCATTTCCCATTTTTGTTGTGTCTCCCGCCACCACCTCATACACTGAATGCCAGAGACACACACTGCTTTCCTTAGGACACAAAGGCAGAAGAAACAGGTTTTACTGGTTTTATAATGTTCATGGGTGTCTTCAGAACCTTCCCAGACTTCCAAACAACCATTGCTGCCCACAAACAGGACGTTCTGTTCAGAAATGTTCACTACGCTCACTATCAGTATAATACTGATTACCAACAGACTGCTGTACTTTCTGGTCACTGTGGTACGAGTTTAATATTTTAATAGCATTTGTACATTCTCAGTTGTTACAGCATTAGGATACTTGTAAACCCTGAATTTTGTTGTAAGGATGAATTACAGACCTGTAAATCAGCACTGCTGACCTCCTCAATGTAAGGTACTGTAAAAGTAAATTGCTACAGTACATATACTGTATCTATGTCCATATCTAAAGTTGAGGATTTCCACAGCTCATGAGGGCAGTACTGCAGCTAACCACACGGGGGAGCCAAGGAGCTGATTCACGAGGCATCCCTTTGGTTAGGTTAAATAATCACTTCTTATCCCTCTGCCACGACACATATTGTACTATAATAAGATTTTAGTCAGAAGTGTTTTAAAATATTTCCACTTCATCGTCAGTTGTTAAATAGAAAGTTAAAGAAAAGTTTAACTTTCTCAGCTCTGGTTCTTAAGGCTTAACTTGGCTCACAGAGTTCATTCTAAAGTTTGAAACATAAAATTAACGTTTCATGTGCTGTCTTCTAAATCAGATAAAGCTATTCCACACATGTTGTCTTCCATGCTAATTGCCCTTCAGAGATATACATTTATCTAAATGCAGCTTTCAAAAAGCTTTCAGATTTAATGCTGGCATTCCTCTACTCAAAAAAGAACTACAATTCTGCTCTGATTGGCTGTCCTGTACTGCTGTTTTCCTCAAAGTCGACTCCACAGCCAAACCAATACAGCCTTCCAATCAGCAGGTGTGTGACCAACCAATCCCACAACTCACCTCCTTAATCTGAGGGAAGTTTGAGGGGATACCTACTGTAAGAAAACAATATTTTGTATTCTATTTCCATTGAACCAATGAACACAATAATAATACAGACAATTGGCAACAAAATGAATAACCCTTGAAGTAAAAAAAAAAGCTTATTTTGTGAAAACAAATGTATGACAAAGGCCAGAATTGTGACCGACCACCCAAGCTAAAATTCATATGCTGGTATGATTTTGTCCTTTGGTTCAAGTGGCACTTGCAATCATAGTTTAGACAAAGACAGGCAACAATTATAATACATGTTCAAAGAATTAGAAGGAAATACAGAAAATATGATTATGAAGTCCTTCTTTTGCTGCAATAACAGGCGTGCTGTGAAAAGAGGGTAATATTTCCCTATACTGTAGGTTATATACTGTACAATAACTGCTTAAAACCCCCTGAACAATAACAGTGGATTTCCTTGCATAATGTTGTACTGAGAGATTCCCAGATCAATCGGTTTGTTAGCAACTGAAAATCAAATGACCAAAAAGTTAAATGGCAGCCTCTAATTTTCTTATAATTTTATATATAATATTCAGTAAATGTTATTTTATTAAAACTGAAGAAAGATACAAGATGTGAAGAAGGAGTTAACTTTAAGTCCTTTCTGCGTGAAGATTAGACTTCTAGGGCTGGAGTGTATGGCAGGAAAGGGAGAACTGATAAGGATTCCAGATGCCAGCTAGGGAACCCCCAGGGGACGTAATCTAACTGACCATTTGGCTAGGGTCTGTTAACTGCCAAACACCGTGACCCCCCCCCTTACCATAGTACTGAGTGACATCAGAAGCGGCAGGAAAATGCTATATAAACTAAAAGTTTGTACCGGTACTTTGAACAATACTTCGGTTTTGTTGTTTCTTGCGGGAAACAAGACTTCGGCTTTATTGTTCCTTGCACGCAAGAAACTCATCTGTTTAACTTCATCTCGGGATCCAGAACCTTATTCTTTCTGTTACAATAAGACTAAACAACTAACACCTTTCCTTTAATTACATAATTTAATTATATAACATTTTTGCTTGTAATAGACTCTGCCTTATTGACATAAAGAAATGTTTACTAAAAATGATTTTATGATCAGCAACCATTAAAAATGCTGATAACCAAATAAATCAAAGTAACATGAAAAAATACAGTACTCACATACCAAACATTAATGACAAATCATGTTGTATGATTGCTTATGCAATACCCCATATGTTAATATTATACATGTAATATTTTTTTATGTTCCATATGAACAGCAGAATTAAAGGTTTCTAATTCTAATATGTGTACCATCATAATTTATGATCTATTGTATATACAGAATTTGAGGATTCCTTTCAAACACCAGTAAATCTATTGAAAATACAAGTTTGTTTGCTATACTGTAAGAGATGATTGCTGATTTGAAAGTGAAACAATTATGGACAAACAGTACTGAATTGATTGCATATTTAACATATAAATACAATTTAAATGCTGAATAATATTAACAAACATGTCCGATTCCGATAAACACTTCATTCTAACAACATAAGATGATGGCTAGCCTTAAAGAACAATTACTAAAATCTGTCCCTGCATCTGATACAGTATCTCACTTGAGACAGTCATAATGGCTAAAGGTCCAGGTGGCCAAACATTTGTGTTTATCTTAAAATCATACTAAATCATACTAAACCAATTCTCAGTTACTGTAAATTAATAAGTCATCCTTCATATAATATCAATAGGAAAGACAGGAAAAAACAGTGAAAGTAGAAAGTAGAAGAGAGACAGAGGAGAAGAGATACCGCAGAGAAAAACCTAATTCAAAAGCCTAAGAGACCAGAATCTGTCTAGGTAACTGAGCACTCCAGCACTGAGAGGACTGGTTCCTAGGCCTTAAGACTTGTCTTTGTTAAATTGAATTGAACCTGAGTTTGTGGAAATTTTGATTTGTGTTATCCTTTGACCTTAAATAAATCCTAAGTTGTTTATTTATTCTCTGTATTTAATAGAGAAATACGTTCTCACTTGTTGAACACATGTTTAGAAAGTGATTTATTTTCTTTAAATCTTTCCCTCTTTTCCCTGTACTTGTGACTTGTGATCTCAGAGAGAGTTCTGTATTTTCTGTGTTGACACAGGCAGGACTCTTAGTCGCATGTCTGTAATATCAGCATGTAGCCATAAAATGCTGTGTGTCATATGGTAAATTATAAGTTTCCCACCTGGTTATTGCTTTGATATCACGTAATGTCTGGTATTCCCCAATGATAATGAGTGCATAATTTTAAAATTTTCAAAATTTTCTTGCATACAGATGTCTGGACCTAATGTGATATGTGATTTGATTTCTTCTTCTAACCTCCAATGTTATTACAGTATCTGTATACACAAGACTGATTCCGTGATCAGTCCTGAGCCCTAAGACTGCCAGGCCTTGTGACACACAGTAGCTTTATTCACCACTGTGTGGCTCTAGTGAGCTACAGTAGGAAATGATCAAATGAGAAAAGGTGATGAAATCCCAACTCAGGACAAGCAGCATCATTGCACTATAGTAGGGAACCTACTGGGGAATCAGATTAACGGCTTTGGATTTGTGCCTGACCTTATTGCATTCCGTAAATCTATGGCAGATGTATTGTATTTTTCCTAATGAAACAAGTGATTTAAAACTAAAACCAGGGGCACTGTCATTAAATACTGTACATATTCTAGAGGTCCTTTAAATTATTCAAATAGTGGCACTTTCTATAGAAACTGTAATGTGGACTGAGATAAACAAACAGAAACTCAATAACAGAGAGAGAGAAAAAAAAACAATACTTAAAAAGGCCCTTGCAGTTCCAAAACCATACCAATTTGAAACAGTTATGGCCACTAAACCACAAGATCTTACAATCCAAATACATAAAAAATTGCATGATGACAAGATGTCAGTAATGAATCTTGTATAAACTGTATATACATGAACATTGGGACGATGCAGGACCACAAGATCCATTATGTGGGGTAGCTGTACCCTGCAGATCTGATACTGAATTGTGTTTTACATGTGTGACAGCTCTGGACCCTGCTGTTGCAATGCTGTAAAGTGTGATATGCTGTGATACTGTTAACCGCTCCAGATACTTTTCTTCAAAACGTGCACAATTATTTTGTATGCTTTCTTCCATTTCAAGACAAGGCACTAGCCCTTCTGTGTTTATCCTCATTCGTTTTCCCCATGTATTCCTGTTGCAATTTGGTCGGCGGTCCTTTTCCGTCCTGTTGCTCTCAAACATGCTTCAATTGCCTCTCGCATCGTTGGGTGGGCATCCAGCCTAGACCTGGCTTCAGTAAGTGGGCAATTCCGTGCCAGGATCACCACTGCTGTGGGCACCACCTGCAAAATAGAATATCAGATGTTAATCTACTTTCAATAATATGTAAACCAATCAATCTCCAGCCAAAGAAGCAAACACTACCATAAGCTCCCGTGCACATGCAGCAGAACTGCTATCTATTAAAGAAACGTCATCTGATATATCCCATATCTGATAATAACCTGATAATGAGAGAAAATAAAATAATGCATTCTCCAACAATTTCTCAGTTTGGAATCCACAAAAAATGAATATGAAATACTATAAAGTCTTCCTTCCTCATTACTTTGATTTGAGTTACTTTTGCATTAAGAATAAAAAAAAACTTTTAGTACTGGTGTCTATGTAAACTTTTAATCCAAGTCAAAACGTGTGATATATTGATGTGAAATATATCTGGCACATTGCTGAATAGTGAAAAACACATCATATTACATCTAAAATTTAAAAACAGCAATCCCTATCCAGAGCAAACTAGTGAAAAGCCTCATGATGAAAAGACAAATCAGCTGACATACTTCATGAGAATGAAATAAAAACAAAAAATAAATTATACTGATGACTCATAAAGTTGAAATTGGACACTGCTGTCAGCAATAAACCTACATGTACAGTATTAAAATAAACCATAACAATACAAACATGACTGAACTTGAACATGACTGTTTAGGGCTGAAAAACAAAATCCTGCAAAAGTAGTGCTTTATAATAAGATGCTTCTTGCATTTGATCAAATAAGTATATCTCATCTAAATTAATACGCCATCTTTTTTATCTTTTCAGATCTGAGATGTACTACAGTGCAAAAAATGTGTATAAATATGACCAAAAAATAATGTTACTATACTGGGCATCAAAAAACCTTAGCACTTACAAAGTACCTACTTCACTTATGTATATGCTAATATCAAGAAAACCTTTTGTAGCAGCTGTATTAAGACTTGAATAGATGTTATACTATAGCAGCAGATTACATTAAAAAATGATAAAACTCTATATAGTTTATGAAAAAAAACCTTCTAAAAAACTCAACTTATTAGCTGGTGCAACATATTGCATACAGGTGAAACAATAAAAACATTAGATATAAAATGTAAAACACTATGTTTGAAGTGTAGACTTATGAAAAACATACTGTAAGTCTGTCATATGGTAAAAGTTATGGTTTATATATTTAAAACTAGAATTTAAAGTGAATAGTATTGAAATTTTACAGTACACTAGTAAGACGATTCTGTACAATATTGGTCACCCATGTTTAAAAAAATATGACTTCAAGAGAAGAGTATTTTGATATATTCAAAGGCTGAAAGGAATGTCCTACAATGACAGGTTGAAGGAAATTCTATTTATGCTATCTTTACCTTCTCTCCAGCAAACATACTGTACTGCATGGACAAATATGTTTGGTGTTTGAAAACAATTATGATTTTTTTTTTACCCAAAGGCTTGTTGGAGTACAGGACAAGCTACCCAATCATGATGTTGAAGCTGATATTTTAGTTCATTTTAAGAAACAGCTCCAAGAGATCCTTTACTGACCATCAGTCACACTAGATGGTTTAAGAACGGATACGATCATAACCCTTCTTACTGTATGTTCTTATAATTGTTTAATTGAAAATAAAAAAACAAACTCTATCTACAATCTCAGCAGTTGCCAGAAGTGATTTTGATTAAGAGGAAATATAAAGTATTACTCTGCTGTTTGAGTACTTACTTGGTTCTTTGTACTTGCCATTTGGGTATGTTTTGTGACTTCTGATGTTCTTATGGGATCTGTCAACTCATCAGTGTCATAGATTGCTTGAAGAAGTGCCTCCTGACATCTCAAACGGGATTGACCGGTGACCCTCTAGATAGAAGAAAGGACAGTTAAAAATGACCAATCATGAAGTTATATACTGCAGATTGTGGAAAAATAAATCCTTATATAAGCACTAAACAAAGATGTGTTTGTGATTCAGTGCCCAAGAGGAAAGAAAAGGTAATTCATTTTCTCAGATATGATATGTATTTTAAATACATTTTGTTTTTTCTTAAAAAAAATAAAAAGTTCCTCGTTCTTAAGGTTTTCATTACCTTTGGTGTTTACAAAGGTGCATGAGCCTAAAAAGTCTATACTCTGGTATTAGAGCAACCTTTTATAAAATAAAATATGCAGGCTCAATAATATGTCAGACTTAATAATACGTACAGAAAAGACTTTCTAAACTGAAATTGTTTTGTGCAAGGACCTGGGCTGTAGTTTACAGAGTGTGGAATATGTGATGTACTGCTATATTTCAGTTACAATATGACATTGTTCTTTACCTGGAGAATTGCAAGGGCTCTTCTGAAGAGTTTGGTGTTGCTGACTTTGAGATCCATCATGTAGTTGTAGTAAATCTTTCCTTTTAGGATGTGGCCACCCGTGCTGATAATGTTTAAAATCCACTTTGTGCACAACTCCCTTTGGAGCTTCTGAATATTGGGGAAAATAAACTTTGAAAATGTTTGCAGTATTATTTACATACTGTAAGATTAGTCTCTTGGTGCAGATCACAATTATTAATGACAGACTTCAGCTTGTGAAAAGTCACTATGAGGTACAGTTTAGTAAAGATACTTCTTGTTCTGTGTCTCCAGAATCTGCCTGTGGCTTGAGATTCATGACAAAATTAATAAGAATTTGTCATTAAGACTTTCTATCCTATTGTTATTTCTCCTGCTCCTGGAAGGCTGTTGTACTTTCTGGTTTTCTTCTCATCTTGGATGCTTTATGAGTTTATTTGATTCAGGTTATTGAAGTGGTCTGTATTACCAACATTTCCAGTCTGTGTTCAATGTGCACTGTATGTTACCTACTGTATAAAATCTCATTTACTGCTGCCCTCCAGGACCAGGGTTAGCTAAAATTCAGATACAAAGAGCTTTATTGGCATGATCGATGAATTACCGTTTTGCCAAAGTAGATACAATTAACAAAACATTTACAGTCATTATTCCGTGCTGAAAAGAGAAGAGAGAAAACACAATGTTTCGGCTATGAAGCCTTCTTGAAGAAGGCTTCACAGCCGAAACATTGTGTTTTCTCTCTTCTCTTTTCAGCATGGAATAAACCTATTACCTGTTCCTTTGCAGACTACGCATGCTGACGCAGCTACCCACCCAAACTATTTACAGTCATTTACATGTATTGTACATTTACATACATAACATAAAACCTTATTGTTAGACAGGCTCACTGTTCCTCAGGCTGTAACAGGAGATCACATACTGGGTTATCAGCTCTACTGAGTTCTCTCCCTCCTTCACCCTCCCCCAGTAGGATTGGAAGCTGTTCTGATTCTGCAGGTGTGGGAATTCTGGGATAAGACTTTTTATTTTAGCGGAGAATGCTTATCTAATCCCAGAGTATCATTCACAGTGCATCAGAAAGTACACTTCTGTCTCTGTTTCTCTCTGCTGGCAGTGGGAGCATAGCTTGTCCTCTCTCTAGGTCCACCTGTGTCACCCAATTACTATGGCTAGACAGTGTGTATTGTCTTTTTAGGATCTGGTGACATTCAAGTTTGTATTGTGTTTATTTTTGTGTCCCACTCATTAAGGTAGTGTTGTTTGGCATGTGCTGTGATTTGTGGCGTTTTACAGTGCCTTGCGAAAGTATTCGGCCCCCTTGAACTTTTCAACCTTTTGCCACATTTCAGGCTTCAAACATAAAGATATAAATTTTTTATTTTATGTGAAGAATCACCAACAAGTGGGACACAATTGTGAAGTGGAACGAAATCTATTGGATTTTTGAAACTTTTTTAACTAATAAAAAAATGAAAAGTGGGGCGTGCAAAATTATTCGGCCCCTTTACTTTCAGTGCAGCAAACTCACTCCAGAAGTTCAGCGAGGATCTCTGAATGATCCAATGTTGTCCTAAATGACTGATGGTGATAAATAGAATCCACCTGTGTGTAATCAAGTCTCTGTATAAATGCACCTGCTCTGTGATAGTCTCAAGGTTCTGTTGAAAGCGCAGAGAGCATCATGAAGACCAAGGAACACACCAGGCAGGTCCGTAATACTGTTGTGGAGAAGTTTAAAGCCAGATTTGGATACAAAAAGATTTCCCAAGCTTCAAACATCCCAAGGAGCACTGTGCAAGCGATCATCTTGAAATGGAAGGAGTATCAGACCACTGCAAATCTACCAAGACCTGGCCGTCCCTCTAAACTTTCAGCTCAGACAAGGAGAAGACTGATCAGAGATGCAGCCAAGAGGCCCATGATCACTCTGGATGAACTGCAGAGAACTGCAGCTGAGGTGGGAGAGTCTGTCCATAGGACAACAATCAGTCTTACACTGCACAAATCTGGCCTTTATGGAAGAGTGGCAAGAAGAAAGCCATTTCTCAAAGATATCCATAAAAAGTCTCGTCTAAAGTTTGCCACAAGCCACCTGGGAGACACCCCAAACATGTGGAAGAAGGTGCTCTGGTCAGATGAAACCAAAATCGAACTTTTTGGCCACAATGCAAAACGATATGTTTGGCGTAAAAGCAACACAGCTCATCACCCTCAACACACCATCCCCACTGTCAAACATGGTGGTGGCAGCATCATGGTTTGGGCCTGCTTTTCTTCAGCAGGGACAGGGAAGATGGTTAAAATTGAGGGGAAGATGGATGCAGCCAAATACAGGACCATTCTGGATGAAAACCTGTTGGAGTCTGCAAAAGACCTGAAACTGGGACGGAGATTTATCTTCCAACAAGACAATGATCCCAAACATACAGCAAAATCTACAAAGGAATGGTTCACAAATAAACGTATCCAGGTGTTTGAATGGCCAAGTCAAAGTCCAGACCTGAATCCAATCGAGAATCTGTGGAAAGAGCTGAAAACTGCTGTTCACAAACGCTCTCCATCCAACCTCACTGAGCTCGAGCTGTTTTGCAAGGAAGAATGGGCAAGAATTTCAGTCTCTCGATGTGCAAAACTGATAGAGACATACCCCAAGCGACTTGCAGCTGTAATCGCAGCAAAAGGTGGCTCTACAAAGTATTAACGCAAGGGGGCCGAATAATTTTGCACGCCCCACTTTTCATTTTTTTATTAGTTAAAAAAGTTTCAAAAATCCAATAGATTTCGTTCCACTTCACAATTGTGTCCCACTTGTTGGTGATTCTTCACATAAAATAAAAAATTTATATCTTTATGTTTGAAGCCTGAAATGTGGCAAAAGGTTGAAAAGTTCAAGGGGGCCGAATACTTTCGCAAGGCACTGTAGTTGTGCTGTCCTTTTGGATGGTGCAAGCGAGCTTCAGGACCACCTGGTGAGGGAGATCTCTGGGCTTAGTTCATGGCTCAGCAGGGCCTGTTGTGGTAAAATTTCCTTCTATAAAACCATAACTCTGGCCAGGTGCTGCAGACTATTCCAATACCTCTATTAACTATAAATATTGAACAGCATTGACCTCAGGCTGTAGTGCTGTCTCATCCCATGACCCTAAATGAAGAATTCTGTCTTTGTGTTTCTGATTTGCACTACGCACCTATTCTCTTCATATTGATTTAATCATAGGCTTTACATCCAATACCATTTTGAAAAAAAATTGTAAAACAGTCCTTTGTGCCAAACTGAATCGCTTTTAAATCAGTAAAGCAGCATTTTTTCCCCATTGTTTCATTGTTTGTTTGAAAGTGTGTGTAGAGTGTAAATGTGATAAGATGTGTGGCAGTTTGGTGGGAAGCCGATCTTACTCAGGACATTGCTCTTGGTAAGGAATGCCAATGTTAGAGCATTCATGATACTGCAGAATACCTTCCATTTGTTACTGTTGACACAGTAACACCAGCAGTTATTAGGGTCAAGTCTGTCATCACTTTTATGGTTGGAGGCAATTAGTCCTTAATTCCAGGCCTCAGGGAAAGATTAAAGTGTTTGAGCAAGTCTTGCTGCAGCTCGGAGCTGCTTTATCTCTAGAATCTTGTTGTTGATTCCATCTTGGCCACAGGCCTTCCATGGTACGACAGCTTGGAGTTTGTCTTGTATCTCCTGCTCTGTGATCAGGGAGGTTGCCTGATGCTGGTTAAAAATCATCTGGTTTCTAGTTTTACTGCCATATACTGGAATGAGACAGACCTAGATTGTAAAGGAGATGAGACTTAAAAAAGCCTTTCCTGAATTCTGGCCTCTCTGCCATTACTTTCTATTCATGCTTACTGTGAATGATTCATATGAAAAAAAAGAATGCTGAAAGAATCTTATAGTTATTGTAAATGTGGAACAAAAAGTTTGAGTATTTTACCTGTACAAAACAGCCTTCATATTCAGAGAATACAATGGGCCATGTGATGCTTATAATGGATGCAAATAATTTTTTAACATTCTCCTGAAATGAAAACAAAATAAAATAAATTTCATTTGTTTAATGTTTCACCATTTTATTATTGTTAACCACAGCAGTATCAACATAATAATAAGGAAATGGTTTATGTAATAAACCCAATATATTACACTTTATGTAAATATTAATCACATTATCAATTATTAATTATTATTATTATTGGAATAGTCCCCTTATTTATCTATTGATGAGAAACCTTTCTTTACATACTGTTGTATCGTAATTGAAATTGTCAGCATTGTAATGAACTTGTACAACTGATGTATTTAAAGAAGCTGTGTCTTTAATATACAGTAATTAACTTAAAAACGAGAAACTCCAAATATTTTTGTTTTCCCCACACATGTTTGTGTGAGCCAATTGGATGTATTGTATGACTCAGCTTTCAGTCAAGGGACTCTGGCGACAATGAAGGAGTATCTTTGAGCTCCTCATTTCTTACACGGCCCAGTGACAGGGATTTAGCTCCAACACCCTTCGTTACAGATGCCCAGGAGGCTGCGGATGTCACTGAGAGTCAAAAGAACCCAGGTTATCTAATTTCACTCTTCTCTCTGCAGTACTTTGGAAATTGCATACCAACACTTGGGGAATCTTAGTCACAGTGACATGGCTCTGTCTTGAACTTGTGACCTACAGTACACTCAGGTATGTGCCGCTACAGGTGGAGCAATGTGATCCCACCAACCTGATTGAAAATTTTACCTCAATTGAACAAAGGAAGATAAGTAAATGGTAAGAATTACCTACAGGAACATAGTGTCCAGCAGTTGAATGGGCAACTGCATGAAGATTTGAAGTGTTTGCGCTTATCTGGGTCGCCAGCTTATCAATTTCAGACAGGTCATCTAAAGTGATCAATTCAAACAAATTAGGAACTTAATATTTATATATGTATGTCCATATACAGGTGTCTCCTAAAATTATACCCTTGATAAAAAAATATATATTTAGTAGTAGGTTTAGCTAAATAAATGCTACTCTACTTAAATTGAAATTTAAAAATAAAATTAAAGTTACAGTATACTGCACTGTACAGATGCAGCCATTCAAAATGCGCGGGCGATACCGCATTATTTTCCGGTACGCTGTACGCAGTCTACCGCAAGCTACCGGTAAATACCGCGAGTTACCGGTAAATACCGCTAGCAAAATAATAGTATCCGGAATTTCCGCAAGGTGGAGCTAATAAAGCTCAACCTCTCATGTTTGAGCTGTAGCCATCAAAGTCTTTAACGAAGATATTAATAATAGTATTAATAATAAATGACCTTGGACAAGCTGTAAACTCAAAGTATTGCCCTGGTCCACATTCTTTTTTTCATTGACCGTCTTTGTAAAAGTAACGCCACAGCATTTCGCAATCACGCATTTTTTTCCAATCATGCAAAGTACAGTGATTCACCATGCCTTTCACATGCTCATAAAAGAGATTGATTTAGGGACATAAACATATTACCGTATGCAAACTGTACTGTATACAGTATGTATATGTATATTTAATGTCTTAACTGTGCCCGTTTAAGTATTGAATATTCATATCTAATTTTACCACTGAAGGGAAATCTTAGTAGCTGAGCATAAAAACAATAGGAGCATACTGCAACGCGTGTGAAGGCCATAAACGATATTAATTTTGGAACATAAACATACAGTATATGGCTGGTCTCGGTACTTTAAAGAAAACATACACGAAACATGGTTTCATTATGACCAGAATCTTGAGATATTTTTAACTTGATTTACAGTATTTGAGAGGTATGTCTTAACACCGATACTACAGTGCTTAAGTACTACTCACGTATATGTTTCTAGGTTTATATTATGCATTTCATACGGTCAAATTACTTTTGAGCAACTAATAAGAAGCGCGAAACGGTATGCGTTTTACTTTCGTTTCGTGCTGGGACCCGTGGATTGATTAGAGATATCAAGTACATACAAGTCATTTTTTAAATGTTGTAGTTCGTCTTGAAAAAATGTTACGAGTACATCATCTATCAACAATTACACAGGTTCTGTTTCCATATTGCGGATTTTGGTTACGTAATATTATTTTCTAGATTTCACGTTGTGAATATATGATTTGGGCAAACAGAGCCGCAAAGAAGTACATTATGGGTTGTTGTTTTTTTTTGCAGTTTTATCTAGAACAAGCGATGCTTAAACCTTTGTCTGATTCTTGTGAAACTATCCACACGACAGTTACAGTACCTAGGAGTTGACTTCAGTGATGTCACTGATGGGATGTTTCTAAAAATCCATCCTCTGTAAAACGTCTTCTCTAGTTGTCCTGCATATGTATTCGCTAATGAAGCTGTGTGTTCTGAGCCTGGATCTCTACATTTCTGTATGAACCACCTTAGAGGGCTAAAGACAGCTTGTGTTTAAATTGAGTGTAAGGCAATTTATGCTTCTAAAGTCATGGTCAGCATTTTTGTACTGTGCTGTAAACTTGTTCTGTGCCTAGTCACATTATTTTATAGCGTTTTCATAGCGTTATCAAATCTGGTGGCGCTGTGTTAGTTTCCTGACTCCCATGTCACATGGTCTGTGATTGTAACCTGTAATACCGGTTTAATTCGTCACAGCCAGCACTCCGGTTGTAAAGTAGAAGCAGGCGAGATTTCCAGCGAAAAACACCTCCCCCTTCTTCAGGTGTGAGGGTCTTCTGCTCAGAATGAAACGCTAAAATGTAATGTAGGCTCTGAATGGGTTCTGACTTGCTTTAACAAAATATGTTTACAAATCCTTTCACCTGGCATTTTCGTAGTTAGAAATTATGGAACGCTCTGTTAAAAGCAAGGGAGTTTTTATGTCCGTTGCAGTTCTTTTGCAACATGAATATAATTATATCGTTATTAATTTCTTGAGATACGCGATTCCATATTATATTCCCTTTTAATCAAATTCTAAAAGTATGCTTGTTGACTCCGGTATCGCGTTAGTTAAAGACTTCGATGCTTAAAATGTTTAGGAGAAATGGAATACTGGTGTGTATGTTTTCTTTAAAGTACCGAGACCAGCCATATACTGTATGTTTAAGTTCCAAAATTAATATCGTTTATGGACTTCACACGCGTTGCAGTATGCTCCTATTCTTTTTATGCTCAGGCACTAAGTAAAAGGAGATGCTTCATATTGCTTGACTAATTTTAAAAACTAAGTTAGAAATGCAGACGCTCCCTCGGTGCGCTGCTCTGGTGCGCCGGCTCTTACACAGTGCCTGTCTGCCGTAAGCGTTACAATATACATACCCAACACTGCTTGTACCCATCTGTCATGCAAATAAAACACCTTGAATTGAATTGAATTGAGGGGAGAGGGGGGAATACTAAAGGCAATACTGGCTCAATACCCTCGATGGGCTTTGACGTGCTAATGCGTTGGTTTAACAGTCCGGGTGTGGCAGGCTTCCAATGTCAACTCGACTCGATTGGAAGACAATGAACGTATTTTGTGATATTTAGAAATATAAATTTGTTTGGTGCGAGTGAGGTTTTATTTAATCTCTGACCAAGGGAAACGTTTCATTTTTTCAAAGAAATGTTTGTTAAAAAATAAAGTCATAGTTCTATGGGATTCAATCACAGACCATGTGACAAGGGAGTCAGGAAACTACTCTAACACACAGCGCCACCGGATTTAATAACGCAATAAAAACGCTATAAAATAATGTGACTAGGCACAGAAAAAGTTTACAGCACAGTACAATAATAAATGCTGACCATGACTTTAGAAGCATAAATTACCTTACACTCAATTTAAACACAAGCTGTCTTTCTGTATGAACCTCTAAGCTGGTTCATACAGAAAATGTAGAAATGCATTAGCCTGATTATGATTAAAAAACACATAATTAAACACGCGTTTGCGATTTAAATCAGAACACGATTTAAATCAATATAAATGTTTATATTGTAACGCATACTGTCCAGCCTCCATTTCTCTATAAAAATTTACTCTGTTGCACACACACACACAATAGAAGGAGGAACCGCTGTCAGAAGGGAAGATATGTTCAAAATATCGCAAATATCGTTCATGTTGCGATATTTTGAAATATAAAAGTCAATTTATTGTCCATAATATCGCTATTCTATTTTTTCGAAGAAATGTTTGTTAAAAGAAAAGTCCGGCACCAGCTGGATTCGATCACACAACCTCCCAGTTGCTAGTCACGCACCTAGACCAGCCGGCTAGAAGACAGCTCGCATGAACAGGCAGGCGAAAAAGCCCTACACAGCCCTGTCGCAGCACACGAATACCGTTATTAAATTCTTTAGATACGCGATTCCATATTATATTCCCTTTTAATCAAATTCTAAAAGTATGCTTGTTGACTCCGGTATCATGTTAGTTAAAGACTTCAAAGCTTAAAATGTTTAGGGAGAAATGGAATACTGGTGTGTATTTTTTTCTTTAAAGTACCAAGACCAGCTACAGTATATACTGTATGTTTATGTTCCAAAATTAATATCGTTTATGGCCTTCACACGCGTTACAGTATGCTCCTATTCTTTTTATGCTCAGCTACTAAGATTTCCCTTCAGTGGTAAAATTCAATATCTACAACGGGCACAGCAAAGACGTTTTTACTGTAAGTCTTTCTACGACAGACCAACGGACCACGAGTGCCCCTGTCGGTCAACCAATCACGTACTGCGGTGCCACGCGTCATCTTGCGTCATACTGAGCGACGTCACCTGCGGTACGTGTCTGTGACGCGCACTTTGAATGGCTGCATCTGTATGTCTAAAATGAATGATCTGTGTTGCTATGTTTTTGCATGGACAAAAACAGAGAACCTTCAACAATTTTACATCAGAAAGCAAAGTCTCCAGGACTGCTATTTGAAGTTGACCTCATGAATCTGGGTCTCATGGTGGAACTCCATGCAAAAATACAAAGATTCGAAGTAACCAAGTAGCACCTGAGGGACTTCTCTGCTGAATGGAACTATTGTGGCTGGATGAAATGTAAACTGAAAGTACAGAACACTCAAACATGGTATCTACACGCAATCAGGTTATTTGGGACAGAAAGGCAAAGCTGTTGACAAGAACAGAACTAGTCATAGGTTTATTCCATGCTGAAAAGGGAAGAAAGAAATCGCAACGTTTCGGCTGTGGAGCCTTCTTCGCCTGAAAACATTCTTCTTGAGAAGGCTCCATAGCTGAAATGTTGTGTTCTCTTT